>NC_133026.1:132482500-132782500 GCF_048771995.1 Taeniopygia guttata
CTGGTGGGGGCAGCAAGGTCATTTTCATTTTCTTTTATCTACAGAGAAGAAAAAGACAATACAATATCATCTTTCAAAAGAAAATCTATTCTTTGCAATTTGTCACTCAGAGGTAATAATGGAGAAGGAGTGCTAGGAGCTGGAAAGAATGATTATTGCTCCCTCACTCAACTGAAGCTTTAGCCTTTAGTCCTCTCTATTAGAAAAGCTTTTCCCTTAGGACAGAGAAAAACAAATAGGATACTGCACTCTATTGCAGCTACTGATGCCCTAGATGAGGTTCACTGTAAGGTAGGTTTAAAAAGTGATACTATGAAATGTGGAAAAGTTAATTTCACCCTCCTACCACAGCAGGTTTGTTCCTGTCCCATATTAATTAGCACTAAGAATAGACTCATTTTATCTGAGGTACAAACTGGGGCTTTCTCTTCATCTGTTGGGAAATCATCTCTCAAACTAGCTGATCTTATTGTTGGTACACATTTGCACCCAAAACTTCAGCTAGGAATTTGGCATGCTTCCTGTCACTCACTGTTCCCCCAACCCATATTAATCAACTCCTCTGCTGTAGCAGACAACATTTCACTGCAGTTGGCATACAGCAGCAACATGGCTCGACTGTGCTTGCTGAAGGACTTGTCTAGTTTTTACCTTTTCCTGAAGCATTTCCTCTGCTTGTGAAACAGTTGGAGAGTGAGGTGCTGTTATTAGTCTTTGCTCCCAGCTGCCTCACCCCACTCATATGCTGCACTGCATGGATCTTTGCTTGGTTCTCATAAGAGACACTTCAACTCACCAAGGCAACAGAAAACTAACACAGAAAACAAAGCTAATTCATTTCTGCTCACAGAAAGATCTGCCAAGACCAGGGCATGCACAAGGACTGTCAATAACCAAGTTACACACTGTGAACACTGGAGACGAGGGAAGGGGAGATGCTGGGCTGCTCCTGTTAGCAGTGATGAGGTCACACTAATTCAAACACTGCTGGCACTGCTTGCAGCACCTTTATTCATGGAATCACAGAATTGTGTGGGTTGGAAGAAAGCTTAAAGGTCATCTAGTTCCAGCCCCTCTCCCATGGTCAGGGATGCCTTCCATTAAACCAAGATCCCCATCCAACGTGGCCTTTAACACTTGCAGAGATAGGACACCTACAAATTCTCTGGATAACCAGTTCCAGTTCCTTACCAACTTGACAGTAAAGAATTTCTTCCTAATATCTAATCTAAACATACTCTCTCTTTCAGTGTAATTCCATTCTACCTTGTCCAACTATTCCATGCCCTTGTAAAAAAAAAAATCCCTCTCCAGCTCTCTTATAGGCTTGCTTGAGATTCTGAAAGGCTGCTCTAAGGTCTTCCTGGAGGCATCTCTTTTTGTGAAAGCAGCTTTTGCAAAACAAATTTGTCAGCTTAATCCAAACAGCACATTTGTTGGGGGGTTATTGTCTGTAACACAGGGACATTAAATAATTTAATTTTTCACATCAAGCTGTTTGTAAATTTGTGAGTCAGTCATGCTTCATTTTATACTCCTCTTGCTAACTGAACTCGGGTTTTGTATGGGCCTTCATATCCATGTCTCAGTCTAATAGCTAAGCTTCATCAGTTTCTTTCAACTGAACTTTTAAAATAAGGTTCCAATCCAAATGAGATTCTCCCTGCCTGGGATGCCAGAACTTTTTGTTGAATTTACAGACACCAAGACAACTCTGCTTCTGAGAGGGCTTATTTCAGACAAGCCTGCCACCAGATAGACAGCCTGCTACCTGTTTTTTGTTGTTGTTGTTGTTGTTTGGGGTGTTTTTTTGTTTGTTTGTTTTTGGTGTTTTTTGCTTTTTTTTTTGTTGATATTTCAGAGAAGAATTAAGTAGTCTTTTCTAAGGAAAGGAGATGGTTACCTGCAACAGCCAAAACAGGGGGATGAGCCTGTTATTTTCGTGTGACTGGTGTTCCTGAGACCATGCCTGTATATGGTGCCCTCTTGACAGGAACAGGTTGACATACCTGCAATAAAATATTTTAAATCTTTCAGTATTTTGTCTTCTCTTGCAATTGCTAAGTGGACAAAATTGAAATAGAAGTCCTATGATAATCTGTCTTTCTATGAAATACATCCCAATAGTTTCATCTAACTTCTCTCTGGAAAAGTTCTCTTGCACTGGGATTAAACTGCTCAGATCTCAGCTTTCATCAAGAGCTGGGTGGCTAAATCTGCTCAACACTGTAACAATCTAATTCTATAACAATTTATTAAAGAAAGAACAACATGTTCCACTTCATTTTATGGATTGTTCTATTTGTTAGAGTATTCACATTTTCCAGTGATGTTATTAATACATCAGGTAAGAGAGGTAAATAAATATCAATGAAACAAAGCAAATTCTCTCTTGTGTAGATATCTATCACTCACTATTCCAGTTGCTGGCTGCAGGAGGCTGAGCTGGTTGAAAAAACACTTCTGAAGACATGCTGCAATTGATATTTGGGTTAAGGGAAAATTCTCTCTAGCTTTGATGGTAAATGGAAACTACTATGTTCATGGAAGTCTTTCAGAATTGTGTAATTATAAAATTTCTTATAAATTTCAGCTTAGTTTAGTTTTGATACTGTATTGTGTGTCTGAACCTGCAGGCAGTTCACTACATCCTGTGAAATTGTGGTCTTTGGAGGAAAGCGTCATTCAGCCACTTTTACATGCCCTTCTCAGTCCATCAGGACAACAGCGGAAAGAAATATACAGAATTATTTTGGGGGCATTTCACTGGGCCTTGTTTTACATGGATTCAGCTTTTAGACCCTGCAGTGAATCCCATTGATGCAGGTGGTGATTTTAAAATGTACTTACTCAGTGTGCTTTCGAAAATCCTATTCACAGTACGCTAAGGATGCAAAAGCATCATGGATGCTTACACAATAAATAGGCAC
Organism: Taeniopygia guttata; assembly: GCF_048771995.1. Lineage (NCBI taxonomy): Eukaryota > Metazoa > Chordata > Aves > Passeriformes > Estrildidae > Taeniopygia > Taeniopygia guttata. The sequence goes on from NC_133026.1 coordinate 132,485,431, forward strand.
TGAAAATCCAATCTTTATGTATTTGAAATATTTCTCTTTAAAAAATAGAACAGAACAAAAGCTTAAACAGAGCTATCTTGCTTGGCCCTGCAGTACCCTTTGCAGATGTTCTGTGTTAACACATTCTTGCTGGAACACAGAAAAATATTCAACACTCTGCAGGGTTTAGCTCAAAATATCCAATCCATGAAAGCATTAGAAAATTTTTTATTTCTTCCTTGGTGCAATATTTCTTCCTGCATATGAAATTTGGACTCTCTGATTTTCAGTGAAATCAGTGATGAAATGTAGCAGTTAGATTACTCAGAAGCAATACTTTGTCCACTTTTATTGCAAGTAGGACAAGATTATTTTTAAAAATACTCAGGCTTAGTTCATAAGCTGAACAGAGTACTGTAAGAGCAGGAACTAGTCCATGATATTTTTCTGTAAGATAAAGAGCAATAAAATTTGAGTCCTTACTTTCCGTTCCTCCCACCTTGGCATATTTTGATTAGTAAGGAAAATTACCATTGAATCCCCAAACTTCTTTTCCCAAGAGCTAGTTATCCTCATGTTGTATAAGGCATTACAGAGATTTATTCGTTTAATTAACCTGTTCCCGCTGCCTGACTCGTTTGTAGACATATGGAGGGAATGGTGGACGGGAGACATATTTGCCTTCTCCTGCTGTGACATTGAAAACTCCACCTTCATAAACCACTTTGCCTCTTGAAACTGTCACGACTGGAACTCCATGGCAGACCATTCCTTCAAATATATTGAAGTTATTTGCCTGGTGATGTGTCTTTGCAGATATTGTCCTGTGTTTGCAAAACAACACACAAAAATTACTATGATTCTTGCATTTGACTTCATTATAAAATTTTGATAAATTGATATAGCAACATTATTTAACTACAACCCTGTACAGTATATCATAGAGCAGCTGTAAAAATAGGATAGCGCAATAACATTTCATTGAACAGTAATTGCATTTGAAAAGAATGAAGAGGGAGTCAAAAGGACAGAACTCAGCAGCCTTTAAATGTAAAATTTTCCACTTCAAAAGAGATTAGTGGAAAAAAAATCAGGTTGTAATATTTTCTTTGGATAACATGATTTTATTTTGCCTTGTCAAGCAAATATCTATGCACAATTCAATCAGAAAATGCTCTGACCTTTTATTTGGAATGACTTGCAATTTCAAGTTTGAAAAGCATGGCTGCAATGTTTCACAGATTGAGTCTCACAAATAACATTTCATTGGAAAGTCAGTAGATGATAATGATTTTTGGTAATGCTTAGTGTGAGCTCGATTGATTTAATGACTGACAGTCCAAATATCTTAAGGTTGCTAAATAATAATGACATCACACTTCTACATACCTTTCCTCCAATGGTATTAAGTAAATTAGAACTTCAGACTTCAGTACTCATTTGAATGATTGTATTATTGCTTTTTGTACATATAGACCTCATTCTACATTATTTAAATTTTTCTAGACAATTTTTCCAACCCCAACTGGCTACTTTAAAGGCAGAGCCAATGCTAGAGCTGACATTACTATCTGGAAGTCCAGGCCGTGTATACTTCCTTTATTGTCTATTTTCCCTACTAAGCCACTTACTATATACTGTAATAACAGACTTTAAATTTCAGTAAATTATTTTATTAACTTCCTAGCTACAGATTATATATATCATTTAAAGAGTTTATATTTTTATTGTCATTTATAGTTTCTGAAAATAAAGAAGCTTCATGCTTTGGGCTACAAGTCGGGCTTTTTCCAGGATGGGTGCTCACAGAATCAAAAATCTATCATGCATATACTATAATGCATATACATGCATTCATATTATTCCAGAAACTACATCTGTCTGCAAAGGAATTATCAAAGTCAAAATAAATATGGAATATTAATAGATTAAAATATTTATCAAGCTGGAGAAGAATTTTTTTAAACTTTAGTCAATCCATATCAAAATGAAAAAACCACAAAAACCTGTATCTTATTTGAAGTATAGCCATTTTCAAAAACAATAATACTAAATATTCAAAAATATTACTTATAAAGAAGAAAAAAGAATTCATGGAGTGATTCTGAGTTTCCTTTCATATCATTCTGTTGAACTAAGTCCAATTGGTTCTGCTAAGGGCTACATTTAAATCTTGGTGGTAACTGACATTTCAATGGCTATATACGTAAATACCGTCTATGACCAGTCAACCCATAGGAGTAAAAACTTTACCTTATACAACACACCTTGGACAGAAAACCTATGCAAACCTGCTCCCCAATATCAGCATCACCTTACGTTGGGAAAATTCAAACCTCTCTTGTTTTCACTGGTCCTATCAAATGCTGTTGAACAAATTTATCCATGGTTGTTATTATAGCCCTATCAGGAGTTTCTGAACATATTCCTCTAGCTTATTGCATTACCCTTATGGGTCCAATTGCTAAAAACAGTAAGTAAGAACTACTGTAATATAATAATCTTTAGCATTCTCTGCGTATATATCCAATCAACTTGCACAATAGCACCAGGACATGAAAAGAAAAATGGAGAGGGTAATGTGAGGAAACACAAAAAAATAAGGCAAGATCCTTCATCAACATGTGAGCTGTTTAAATGGGCTAGAACAGGATCACTAAAGGTAACTATGTCTCAGAGGTATGTCCTTCATTTAAAGATACAAAATGAATGGAAGTTGGCACATTTTAAAGTAATATCCATTTGTACAGCTAAACCTTGCAAGAGGACAAAACACATTTCCAGAGCTTGCCTCAGCAACAAACCTCAATAGAATTCATTTGCAGTTCTTCTGTTGAAACAAGCTGTTGATCACACTGCCCTTTCTGAAGGTGAAGTGCATTTTCCCTGATGGAAATCACCAAAATTTGCTTGTGACTTAACCCTTTGACTTTGTCAATGTCAGTAAAAGTTTCAGGTAGCAAGCAAGCATGCAAATAGAACTAGATGTTTGGGTCTGAAGCTTGCAATTCAGCAACCTTATGCAAGACTGTTTATAGCTGTATCACCAATTTCAGTAGAAGTCAGCTTAGCAAAGTTCTGATGTTTATTCCCAGTTAACAGCAAAAGCAGTTGTAACCCAGTAATAATCTAAGAAACTAGGACTACCACCATAGTAGAGTACAACTTAACAGCTGCCTCCAGCATCCTAAGTGATACCTGACATAAGGGGTTACTCATCATGAAAACAGGTTCTGAGTCCAGGTTTCAAAAATTTGTACTGTATTTTTAAAATAAGACTTGTAAAATTATCTAATTCTGGTTATAAATTGCAGTGGCTCTTGTTTCAAACAACCCTTTCTCAAATGAAGGCTGAAATCAGAACAATTGTTTCAACATTTAAAAGAACATTTTCCTCTACAAAGAAGATACTCTTAACACATCAAATCCTAGATTGTTCTTACTCACATCAGTGTTTCCATGCAGTTCACTTCAGCTGCTTTTGATACATCTGGTTTGCAGAGCAATTTGAAGCTATTAATATATACATTGCCATTCCTCTAGTACCAAAGAGGAAGACATGCTTCTGAAATTGTCTTTTTCACCACCATAATTTTGTCCAACTAATTTAGAGTCAAAGTGTAATTTAGTCTGAGAACAGCTGACAGATTTGCTCTAACTGTGTGAGGATTCAGTGACTAGTAGTACTGTATTTATTTATGCTCTATGTGAGAAAGGACTTTACAGCCACTCCTAGAGTATTGTAACTAAATAAACTACAGACTGCAGCTTGAAACTTGAAAAAGAGCAGCAGCTTAGACTAGTGCAGCAATAGGTAGGGTTAATTTCAAGACTACACAGGTAGTCAGCTCAAGTTATGAGCTAAAACTTTGTTAAGGTATTAGAAGGACCAGTTTTAATCTCGACAAGCACGTCTATGCTTCAGAGACTGAAACAGTGAACACTGAGTTACAGTTGGGCAGGAGGGGGACATGGATGAAGGGAAACCATTAGATATTAGATTGATCTTATACCTTTCATAATGCATAGGACATGAAGCTACATCAGCTCTAGAACCAAAACTTTGACTATCATAAATATCGTCCTTTTAATTTTCAAGGTCACATAAGTAAGCAAATTAAGAATTTAACTACATTCAATGGAAATGGCTACATACCTCACCCAGATTTCTTTAAAAAGTTCAGAGACAGGAATATGAAGGAATGCTGTAGATGACAACCCTCAGGCAAGAATAGCCTGTTCAACATTTCAGTAAAGGGAGGTCACCTATTTTATAATCAATTAATTACCTAATTTAAAACATAGTAATAAAGTCTGTAATTGAAAACAGCTGGTTGTTGACAACTGCCAAAGAAAACAAGTTTATGTAGGAGTGAGTATCTGAGCTGTAAGTAACCTCTCTCAATGCTTATAGTGCAGTATCTCTGAGCTTTTCAGAGCTGGAGGCAGGTGAGAAATGCCACTTTGCTGGGGATAGTGTCAGTGTTTGTGAGTTGCCTCTTCTCACCACTTACAGATGCCTTTGAACTCTACATATAGTTAACCCGCTTTTCTAAAATCTAGAAAAAAATAAGTCTTTCACCTTTCTGTGATTTCTGAGTCACCACTCATTTATAATGATAATTAAGAGTTTTATTTAAAAAAAAGCAAAGAACAGGAAAAAGAAAATAGAGGAAATATAAGAAAGTCTTAAAATCTATATGTAAAAATCCTAGCTATAAGTCTATAATGTGGATTAGAAACCTCATGACCTACTTTATATTGAGGAATTGCAGTAACTGCATATGTAAAAATACGCAGGCAGCTATTTGTAAAGTTGTGCTCCTAGCGTCTTAAAAAATATCTTCAATAAAATTACTTTTGAGTAGTCATATGCATTGAGAAGATTTGTAGATAAAAAGAGATGCAAGAAGAGGCAGGAAGTTGATGTTTGGGAACTTCAGATGAAAGTGACTTATCTGAAGAAATGGGATATTTATTTCATGTAATCATGTCTCCTAAAACTCATCATTTTAAGGGGGGTAGACAATGACAACAAAATAATTTTTTTATTATGGTAAGTAGCTCATTTGTCAACATATTATCCAGTCTGGTCCTACCAATTGTTCCAAGCTTCCAAGAACAGAAGTGAACATTTGTGAAAAACTGTGGGCAGAAGAGAAGCAGTAATGATAAAACAGCTTGCAGAAAAGCATACAAAGAGAACGCAAATTAGTCTACTCAATGACTAGAGAATATCTTTACAAGTGAGAAGTGTTTACAAGGGGAAAAAAGTCAAAATTATGTAAGGAGAAAAAAAGAATTATTTAATTTTTTGGGTAACATTTCTGAGATTCGCTTCTCTGAGGAGAAGTGATATTTTAGAGACTGCAACTTACTAGGGAAACAAACATCAAGCACTCTCAGAGAGGCTTATCTTGTTACAGGTCACAGAACCAGTGTCACTGAGGTTGGGAATCATCTCTGGAGATCATCTATTCCAAGCCCTCTGTTCTGATCAGGGTCAGTCAAAGTAGGCTTTTCAGGGCTATGTTAGACTGGGTTTTAAGTGCCTCCAAAGATGGAGATCAACAATCTCTATGGACAATCTGTGCCAGTGTTTGATCACTATCACAGAAAAACAGTATTATTTATCATGCTGAAATAGAATTTCCTATATTTTAATTTGTGCCTATTGTTTCATTCTCCCCATTTTCTTAATTTGAGATAAGATGTCTTTAGCAGGATTCTGATGAATTAGTGTACATTCATGCATGCACACCGCTTTCACTTGTGCAGAAGAACATGGGGCTATTGAAAATGCCAGAACATACTTGTCCTATACATAGATATTTGTATGCCACATTATTTCATTTTGTCTCATTGTGATTAGATGCAGTCATCCATATATTCAGTATTCAAAATTATGCTCATTCATCAAAAGAGTAAGACAGTTACAGCATTATTTATTCTAATCCTCTGCTAACATCTTGGTTTCTTCCTCTCTTGTGTTACTAAAAATTACAGGCAGTTACTTGGCAGAGTGCTTAAACATTGTAACGTCCCCACTTAAGCCTCTGAGGCTGAAGACTTGACTACAAATGAGATGGACATAGGCTACAGATTTTGGTCCTAAGAAACACAAAAGATCTAGCCATGAACATATCTGCATGGAAACAAAGGCACTGAGGGAACATATGCCAGAGACTGGGGAACTCCAGCATTTTGCTGATTCATATCCAGTCACTCTTTCCCTTAAAATGAAAAAAATACTAGAAACTAGAAAACACATCTTCCTCTGTCATTTCAGGCAGGTAGATTACATAGTGACCTGTCTTTTTCCTCCCTTCTGTCCCCACTAAAGGCTTCCCACACCTCCTGCAGGTCAGGGGTCCCACTCTGGCAGCTGTACTGAGGCTGCAGCCACCACTGCCCTGCTCAGGGCTTGAGCCCAGCTCCACCAGCACATGTGGGGCACATGCTGGGCCTGCCAAAGCGGGCCACTCCAGCAAAGCCCAAAGAGGATAGTGCTACCTGCACAGCCAGCTCTGCCTTTGCAATCAGAAGTATCTAACTTCTCAGCTATATTTAATGAGGGAAAAACCCTGGGGAGTGTGGCTTCTCAATATGCATGTTGTTATAAGGAAGTGGCTGGACTTAGAAAGTTAAACTCTATTTGAGACAGGTTTTTTATCCTTATGGGTGTTTGATCTTGCCTTTGGGACCTGATCCAGAGTTTACTTGCAAGGCTCCGACAGGCTACAGTGAATTAATTGAGCTCTAATATCTGCTGGGAGCTGGATGTCTCTTTACAAGATCTTTAGGACCTTCTGCCCCTACTTTACAAGGGATGCTCAGCTCTTTTCATTGCCTGAATTTGGTACTGCAGTATTTAGATTCCTTGCTGAGCATTTCTGAAAGAAACCCTAGAGATTTTATACTCTTGCTTGCTTTCAACAGCTAAAGGCATCAGCTATAGAGGACACTTACTTGCTGACGGGTGAAATTCCCTTTCCCTTACTTTGCTTTTGCCTCCTGAAAAAGCCTTTACATTTGCTTTTGTCTCACAGACTTGGGGCTTTTATATTATTTGTGTGCAGCCACAAAAGGAGTCAGTGAACAATCTTGATCAAAGCACAGATTAAAATAAGATGGTACAGTGAGTACACATTTGCTGCCTACATGCATTTTCCCAAGAAGCTTTCACAGAACAATCCTGTATGCACAGATGCTGAGGGTGTTGAGGTCTGCAATATGATATTTGGTAGCACATGGCTTGCAATAAACCAACCGATCCCTTTTGTATTTTTGTGGTTTTTAATGAATGGAATAAGTATAAGGAATCTAACAAAAACACCTACTTTAGCAAGACTCACAACCCATCTTTTGCAATGCAGTTTTTCTAACCAATTTGTACATTTAATGTTTTCTTCCCAATAATGCTTGCTGTCATGTAGACCTGCTAAAATCAATATTCAGATGCTTTTAAACACAGTAGCAAATATTATATCTGTTGATATAGTATTTTCTGCACAAATTACCAGAAAATGTTACAGAAATAGGCCAGTCAATGAAGCTGACACTTGAAAGCTTCAGCTAGAGCAGCAGAGTGCTGGAAGCAGAACGTTAAATTGCAATTGTTCCCAGTTTGCAGAGCCATCACATTGAATTCACTAGGGTTTTGTAACCTAGAAAGGGAAAATCCTGAGTGCTCAGATAGTACCTGATGTTATTGTGCAATGATGTGGGTGGGGAAATGCAGCTGATTTTGCGGGGATAAAGTTTTTGTATGAAAGAGCTGCACTACCTTTCTAAATGACTCTAGAATCTTCTGTATAGACTTCCTCTGACAGGTAGTGATAAGATCAATTCCTCAAAGCAATACTTCAGCAATTTTCTAAGTCATTAGGGTGGTATCAATCAGAATTTTAAGACTACAGCAAAACAACCTCAAACCAGAACTGGAAAATTGCACTTCCCTCTTGCAAGACTTATAGTTGCAAACAAGATAAAAAGTCATGCACAAAAGAGGAAGAACTTAGCAAGAAAGAGGAACAAGCCTATTGTGAAACTGAAAATCACTCCCCAGAATCAACGAAGCATAGGAATGCTTTGTGTAACATCTTAAATGGCTTTGTGTAACAACTTAAATGGCTGAAATGCATTAGCCAGATCACTTTTTTCTGCTGGTCTGTTTATGCCCTCTTCAGGATTTGTAGTGAAATTAATAGACAAGTTCCAGTGAGATTTATTTATACTTTCTCATATAGTTCACAAAATTGTATCTGCAGAGATCCTGTTCCCAGCAAACCCAAATGGATTAACAATTGGAACAGTACCAGATCAGGAAGAAAAATATTGGCTGCACTTAAAATAAGCTTGCTCAATAAGAAAATACAATTTAAATGTTTAAAAAATACTTTAAAAAAATCTGCACCTTCACAGACAAAGAGGGTGAAAAGGCAATTAGAGCACTCAGGAGAGAGTGAAGGGAAGCAGAAGAAATGTTTGAGAAGCAAAAAAAAAAAAAAAAAAAAAAAAAAAATTACAGGAGATGACAAAGCACCTTGAGAAGATTGTCAGAACTCTGCTATCCCTCTAGATTCATTTGTCCCCAGGCACAGCAGAAGAGAGCTCAGAAAACAATCCTTCAGGGGTTTTTTAAATCAGAGTCCGTAGCTACACTGTCCTGAAATAGCTCAGTGCTGGTATCTCAAAATATGCCTGCTCAACATGCCAGAAGGCATAATGCACATGAAAATCTCCCTGACCAAGCACTGGGCAAGCCTCTATATTTATTTGGGTTGTTGTCACTCCTGAAACTTCTTTTGCTGGTGCTGTCACTTTTTTTGTGGGACTTCTGAATAGCAGCTTCCATATCCTCAAAAGTTGTAGCTTAAAACACAGAAGACTTCACACTTTCACACGTTTTTGGTACTCATTAATATACTGAAATGAGTGAAAATTCTGTATCAAAAATCAAAAAACAAGAAGATTGGTCAAAAGACTTTTGTTTGTGTAAGGTAAAGCTAGGACTGGGGAGAGGGTGTGGAGCATGTTATCTATTTGGCTACCAAAATCAGACATGTCCAGTTATGTTTCAGAACTTTCCTACAGCATGAACAGAGTATTCAACTTTTTTCTTCTCAAAAATCAAAGGGTGAAAGCACAGTTGTATGGTCACAACTGAGCTGAGCCCATGAAGAAAACCACCACCCCAGAACACCTCCTGACCTGCTGCTGCGGTGTGCACGGGTGGTCAGAGGTAGGGCTTGGCTGCTAGAGTACCTGCAGGCCTGAGTTACCCTGCACTGGAACTGTGGAGATGCACTCACAGAGCTCGTAGGCACCTCAGCTGAGAGACAACTCCCCAGGAGACCTGGCTCTGTGACAGACAGCCCTCAGACCATTTCTAGGCAGTTTAAACAAGACCAGGATGGGCATAAGAGCCAGAACAAGACTTAAGACATAATTCCTGAAATATTTATAGAGTCCTGACTGTGGAGTTGGCTGATGGTGTGAGGACAGGAATCAGCTGTAATGCACAGTAGGCTGTGTGAGTTGAGGTTCCTAGAAAGACACTTTGTGCCCTTTCTAGCAAAAATATACCACGTATCAAGTCATGCGGGGTGAGACACCAGGACACTGTTTGTGCATCTGTCAGTGCAACAAGCTCTATTCTAGCAGAATTATAGTGCACACAATCAGAAAACTCCTTGAAAAAAAGCATAAGCATGAAAAGATTGAGCTTCAGAAGTAAGTTCAATCCACCTTTGAACAGGTTTTAAGTGGCTCTAAGTTTAAACCACAAGTTTGTCACAGGTCATACTGCAGCAGGCTCTTCTCTCTGCCCTTTGCAGTGAAGGAATTCAAACACACTCCAGCACTAAAAAGAGTTGCTCTGAAATCCCAAAGGAGTTATTTTTACTCTCAGGATACCAAGCCCTCGTTGCATAATGTAAAGAGTTTTTAATTTTTGCACTTGGTCAGCAATCAGAGAGAATGCTTTTTAATCCATCTAGAGATCAAAGATCTCTCCTTACATACACTATTGTGGGAGAAAAAACCCTTTAATTAATTCACACGAGGTGCTATATAAAACCACCATAACCTCAGCTGAAGGCTTATCATTGTACAAAGGCTTTGTGCTGCTTTTTTCCTGCAGAAAGGCTGGAAGCAGGGGAGGCAGGGGGGTGGGTAGGGAGAACAACTTCCCATGCATACCTTGTAGCTTTAGGATCCCAAATTACAATGTCAGCATCAGAGCCCACAGCAATTCTTCCCTTCTTTGGGTAAAGGTTAAAGATTTTTGCTGCATTTGTGCTGGTAACAGCTACAAATCTGTTTTCATCCATTTTTCCACTGTGCTGCAAAACAGTACACAAAAGCAAACTTACTACTTTTTTAAACAAGGAATGAAAAAATGTTCTTCTAGTTGAAAAATTAGGATGAGTGACATCCATATGTTCTTTTAAATATCATACAGAAGAATTTAGAAGCAAAAGTAACTACTTGTTTCAGATGCCCATAATCAATGTACTTTCACTAAATGCAGTAACTTTATCTTATTTTATCACATAGCAAAGAGGAAAAAAAAGACAACTTTAAACCAAACACTGTGGATCCAACCTCAGGTCAACTAAAATCAAATGTTTTAGCTTGCTTTAAATTTGTAGTCCTGCTCAGCAATTTCCTCAGGAAATGTAACATTTCTCAAGTATTTTCGTTTTGAAAATGGTGACACAGTATCAAGGGGAGCCTAGAAGGTGATAACGGCAAGGCAAGGTACAATGTGTAATATAGGAAAACTGATTTGTAGATTTCTTTAGAAATGACACAGACTATAGCAGTGATCATCAAATGCTGCAATCAAATAATATAAAAACAATTTTTGCTCATGTGACATTTCATCAAAATAGAAAGTAACAATGGATATACATGTGTTCTGAGACTGTCCACTGTAACTAATTTAATCCAGCTTCCATGACTGTTGTTAGTTTGGAAAGCCACCTACACTGGCAGTAATATTGTGCACAGGTCAGTCTGGGAATCACAATATCTTAAAAACATGTTTATGGTGTCCTGTGAGCAGTCATCTGAGAAGAAAAGTATAAACAAAATGGTGAACACTGCTATTCTAATTAATGCTGTGTGAGAAGAGAGGGAAGCTATTAGAACAAACTCACACAGCTGTATAATATTTTACAAATGAAAAAAAGGGAAGATCTTATCAATTGAAGAACTTTTAAGAAATAATCTTGCCCAACAGGATGCACTGTTCAAAAGCAGCACTGATGAACACATTCATGCCTCAGTTTCATATGAACCACACATAGATTTCTGTTTACACCATAAGAGATCTCACTAGAACTGTACCACAGGCAAGTATAGGCACAAGTGTGTGTGTTTCGTACATACTAACTGGAGCTGAATCCCAAATACAGATAAAAAAGATATCACAAACCACATTTTTACCAAGGGTGTGAGGTAGGTAATTATACTGTGACAAATGAATATGCTTCACAGTGCATTATCAACGTGACTTCACTACTGCAAGAGAACTTCAATAGAACTAGAGCTTCCAGAACATAACAGTTTTGCATTAGCCAGAGCAATCATAACACCTAATATTCAGCAGCTTCCTTGAGAGATTTCCTTAACTACCCTCTCATCAGACATTGTCTGAAAAGCACCGACCTTCTGACACTACCTTATGTTGGTATGAGAAGCTGAAGTCAGTGGGACTTGAAGTTGCTCATTTCAATTTATCACATTAGAGAAGCATTTCTTAAAACAAAAATTAGAAGTTGACAGGCACACCACTGTGCAAATTCCTCCAATGGCTAAACTGGAGAGAGATCAAAAAGGAAAAAATACACAGCTGATAGAGTTGAAACTGTAGGCACCTCTTTTATTGTCATGTCACGAATTGAAAAAAATTCTTCAAGGGAATATACTTGCAGTACCACTGAAACAATAGCAATCCTTTACTGCTAAAAAACAGAAATGATTCTTTAGTGAAATACTTTAAACACTAAGAATCTTCTTCCATGAGCATAAAGTGAGAGCTAATGAGGACTGTTATAGTTTTCAATTGAATGAGTTATCTTATGATGAACACACTTGATAAAACTGAAGAGTTAATACCTGTTGAGAGATAATGTTTTGTGGGAGAAATCAATTACCTCTATGTTTGGACATTTTGATATACTTACAACGCCTTTTTCCCATATGACTGACATCCTATCCTCCACACCATTCACTCCATTAGGGATTTTTGTGAAGTCATCTTTGCCCAGAGCTTTCTGGCATATGTCAAAGGTGCAATTGTCTGTCCCTGTCACAGATAGGTCACCACTGCAGAGAAACAAAGTTCATTATGAATCAGTGCACATACCAGACACTACCACAGAGGAAAACCTGTTGTAAGGCTGGGTAGATCAAGACATCCATCCTTCAAGAAAAAAACTGATATGCCCTGCCAGCCTGTCCTCAGTCCCATCCTCCAAGACTGGCTCCACAGTAACAGCTAGCTGCCCTATGAAGCAGGTTCCTCTTCAGAAACCTCTCAGAAGAAAACAAGCACCAACACTGACTCTAACTCTGGGTATGTCAAAGACATCCCACAAATGGAAGACTGTCCACTTCACCTACAGCAAGCAGCTTGGTTTCATCCTCACTTTGGGCAATTTTAGTCTGTGTCACTCCATATGACCTCTGAAATTACTATGGATCTACACAACAGCCTGTGTTCAGGAATACCTTTACAGGCTCTTCTATCAAATTCAACCCTTTTGTGGAGTTAACCTTTACTGGTAATGAAATACCAGCAAACCACATATCTTGTTAAGTGTAGATATCCTAAAGATACTTCTTTTTCTACATCCTTCTGAAGTAGACAATCTGAAGTGAATACCTTGTATCTACCTTCAGAAGTTAGCAGGCTTAGTTTTATGCAGCATTTGAATTTCAAGCAAAATAGGCAGCTGACAACAAACCCCAGAAAATCTAGCTGTGACCTCACCTTTTACACATTTCCCACTGACTTACAGTCTGGCTTCCTGGTCATGTTACAATTTTTGCTGTGGTATGAGCAAGGCAAAGCTTATTGAATAAAATCATATGTGGACAGAAGATCATAAGAGTTCAAAGAAATAAAAGACGAAAAGAAAAATTATTTTCATCTGTGATTTCACCCTCCATTTCTCCTTTCTGATAATGTAGCATTCTGTACTTAGAAAATCTCCAGAGCATCAGCCTGCTATTATGTAATCCTGACAAAATTTGCTGTACATTTGGGTATCAGTGGTCAATGTTTGTTCATCTGCTTACTTGGCCAGTAAGTTCATGAGGAAACCAGGAGTAGATGGATCTGGTCTCAGTGGGGGTCCCATCACATATGCTGCAGCATGAGCCCAGTCTTTATTCCAGTAGTTGGTGCCATCAGTGCCAAGGCTTGCAGCAATAGGCTCCCCATAAACCACCTTTCCTGAAAAATGTAAAGCAAAATTATCATCATCAAACAACATAAAAATGCATAACTTGTATTTCCTCTGCTAAGGATGTTTTTGGTGGCAATGAATTGAAATTTGAATGAGTGTTTCAAATTAAACACCTACATATGGAAGGGCATAATAAACTAAGCTATAACACAGCATCTTTGTTCTGAATTTTCTGCTAGTGATTTCAAAATATATTTCCTCCTAAGAACATTGCTTGGGCAAGTTTTTTAATTAAATTGTTGACAGATATACTATAATGGGTTTTACACATTGTTTACTAGGAATGTGACTGAGATTTCAAAAGAAAAGCAGTCCTCAGTTGCATTAATTATGTTTAAGATTCATATACTTGGTAGCACCTGTTTGGTGCTCTGAAATTACTGACTACATAACAGTGTAAGTTAATATATACAGCATACAGACTTTGCAAGGTGGCACTTTTAATTGTCAGGCTATAATTATGCCAGGAAGAACAATATGGCAGGAGACATAAACCAGAAAGTATAGAAAGATTTCCCAAATCAAAAACTATAAATAACTTAATTTAAAAAGTTATCTCCCAAATTTTAATCTTTTATCCCTTGCTGCACAGTATCCTATTTTCCTCAGAAGAGGAAACACCAATCCAGACTGGCTGTTAACCTTTGGACAGAGCTAGCATATTTTAACTACTTTTTTCTCCTGGGAAACATGGATTTGAAACTCATCAGAACAAGATGTTTCACTCCCTGAGAGAGTGGTGCACATACTTTGCAGTTCTGCAGCTGACAAGTGGAAATGTCTCCAACTGCAATGGTCACTAAAGAACCAGAATAAGCTGGGACCTCCTACACCCATCCAGAGGCCACTTAGTGTTGATTAAATGCAGCCTCTGCTGGGTCCCAGCAAGAGCCTTCTCCCTCCCCTGATCCTACAGACAGTGGGTACTTTGCATTGTATGCCAGATTTCACTTCAGGCACAGTTTTAATGGAACCATCGCTGCATTGCCCCAGCAAGGCCACAGCTGGTGATTGCTCAGTCATACAACATTGTGACCGTTCTCTGACTTTCTGAGTGCAAGTCATGAGTGCAGTCATGGTACTGTGGGAAAACAAAAAGCAAAGCTTTGCAGATCCCTCTCTGTACATTAAACTGCTACTGCTGTGAGCTACTGGATTATAACACCTGCACTGGCATAGGTAGCTACTGAGGAGCTCAGTTATTTTCAAAATACATTTCTCATTGCAGTAGTACTATTCCTGAAATCTTTGGTGCCAGATTTGCTAAAAAGCTTCATACAACTTTATCTCTACATGGTGTCAAGGTCTGCTTTGGTGTTACTGTATTGTACATTTATTCCAAGTAGTACCTAGTACAACTTCATCCACAGACTAAGGACTCCCTATTAGTATTACTAATTTGCTACAACCACCTCAGCATACTCCGACAAACTCAGTGTGCTTGTCTCATATTGGCTTGGAGCAGTCTAAGTTCTCAGTCCCACTTATTTACATATTTTAGATTGTATAGATTAATACTTGAACTCAGTGGGAGACCACCATTTTTTAGACTTGAAAAAACTTTGGCAGTTATTTACTGTTTTTTTACATTTTTGGAGGAACTCAAAAGCACCGACTATGAGGCCATGCATGGAAGTCATGTGACCACTCATTGATGGGAACATTTGAGCAGATTAGTGTTTTCTTAATTCAGAGCTGAATGATGAAACCTAAGAAGAGATATGGATAAAACCAGGAGAATGGATGAAATCAGGATGAAACCTGATTCACCTTAGCTCAAGGTCTTCCCTGACTCTTGCAGGAACCCTTGGCCTTCCCTGGCCAACTCCAAATATTGTATTTGAGGGTAGGCTGCCACCAATCTAGATGTATATAGAGAAGGTCTGGTATATATAACTAATCTATCGTATTTACCTATTAGTCTTTTGACATATTTTTCAATATCAAAGCTACCAGAAAGGAGAGGGAAAGGGAATTGTGGTTTGTGCCTCTCCTACTGCATTTAAACAAGCTGAAGAAGCTTTCATCCAAAGTAAACCTGAGCTAGGAAACATTAGGACATAGCTACAAATTATTAAAATTAAAATTACAAGGAAAGACTTTTTTTTTGCTCAATAAATTCTTCAGAGGATAATAGGAAAATAATTTTCTCATCATGGTTTCACCACATGAAAGTGAAAAGAAGTTTCTAAGCTCACAGTTGGATATACTGAACTGATTCTAACTCATGTACCATAGCTGATGACAGTATTTCTGCAGTCAGAGTTTGAGCTGTCCAACTCCCTTTGTTCCCATGAGTGGGGAGAAGTAGAAGTTATTCCCTCAAGTGATTTTGAGTCTGAGCACTGCAGTTTCAACAGACTACCTCTGGACAGTTCTGCTGAATGTGCAATTTCGTGCATTTCACTTGGGCATGACTAGCCAGCCTGAAGGATACAATAATATCAAGATTTTGCTTTAAACTGAGTAAAAAGGAAATTCTGCACTAAGGCTCTTTCAGCTGAACTGGCAACAAGGAAATTCTGCATTAAGGCTCTTCTAGCTTGATTGATTTCTGCCTATAGGCATAGAAGTGAAGTAATGCAGTAATAAATCATGTCTTTCAAATTGTTATATTTCCCAGCATTCAATTAAAATAGGAACCACTAAGTGTTCTGCTGTTTGGTGTTCCTGACACCTCTGAGCAGCTGGTAAACAGCTGTGTATTTGGTGACTTTTTTTCAGATGCCCTAATTGGCTAGCCAGAGCTATATTTAATAGATTACTTTATCAAAAAGAAGAGCATTCAACTGTTATTTTTGTACCACCTACCAGAACTCAAAAAGAGTTGCAATACTGATAAACATCAACTAACATTTACAGATTTGAAAAACTGGTCCATATGTTCTTATTCTAGTAGAAGTTTTAGAAGCACTTAAGATAGGGTCATATGGGGCAAAGATGTTCACAAGCTGTGCTCTGAAAGGAGCAGAACTGCAAGGCAAGGTTTACTGAATCAGGGATAGTATTGCATCCATTAGGCTATATACAGCCTGGACCTGAGATGTCCTGCATGAGACAGCTAAAAAGATGACATTTTTAGTTGCATTCCTATGCTCAGAATCAGCTTGAGAGTTTGTATTCCCTCAGCAATGGGCATGCCTTTCCTCTCACTGAGAAGAGACAAAACCCGTGACTGTTGGTAGGAAGCAATCTTGTAAGCCTAAGTAAGCTTCTTACAATCTGGCCAAGGACATCTATTTCTATGCACTTTTTTTGAAAGGAGAAACTTTTATAAAAAATTACTTTTTCAGTAAGATTGTGCTCTCCAGGTTTCCATTATAAAGTCCCATTTCCTGGCTATAGCATCACATTAAATGAGGAAAGGGACATGATTTTAATCATCACACTGGATGATCTTTAAGGTCCCTTCCAACCCAAACCACTCTATGATTCTATGGTCTCCAGCTGTAGCTGAGATTTAGCTTAGATTGAAAGCATTTTTCAGGAGGACACAGTATAAATCATGTACCCCTAAATCACATTTTATTAGCCTTGCTCTCTCCACAAGCATTTCGGGTGGCAGGAGTGGGAGACAAGGCCATATTAATTTTCCCCAGTAAGTTCACATCAGGTAATCCTCATAAGGAGAAGGAGCTGCACTGCCTGACATGAGAGCTCTTGAGCCTTTTATTCTCACTGGAGGGAAGATTTTACACAATAACAGGAAGAGAATGCCTTTTGTCTTCCCACTTAAGGGAATGAGAGTGTCATGCACACAAATATATCAAACTGCCCTTCTGTAGAAGAATACAATTCCTCTATCTACTCTGTCAAGATTCAAGGCCATATTTTGCACTGGCATGAAGAAACAGCCCACGGAGACAAGCAAGGACAGAAGTGCTGTCACACCTGTCACACACTGCTATTCTCACAGAGGTGCTGTCTTTGATCCTCTCAGTGAAGAACTGATGAACCATTGCTTTTGACAAACAGGTTGATAGGACCCCCCAAAAATAACAGTATGGGGACATGAGTTAGCCTGTCCCTCTCCAACATAGTCACAATTGGAATTTTGGATTCCCTGTTGAATATTCAGCAGCTATTACAGATGTACATGAAAAACATGCTGCTATAATCTGGAGGCTTCCTTCCTTGAGCGTTGTTGCTGGAGATCAGATCAGACATAGATGGTGAACTCTGGCACGTAAGAGAGAAGGAAAGACTTCTGCTCACCTCCTTCTCTTAAATTTGCTTAATCTAGAATAAGAACTGCTGTTCCTTTACACTGTGTATGACTGATTGTAACCTTCAAGGTCTGAGCCATAGCTCACTGAAGACAACAGAATTATACCTACTGTCTTGAGCAAGCTCTATCTGGCCTTCAGCCTCTAATATTAACTCTCACCTTGTATAGCTAAATGAGTGACAAGGAAGAGTTGGGCTCTGACTTACATTTTTGACTAAGAAAATCATTATCCCATAGAATTTGAGAAGCAATGCAATTGCAATTCAATTCTGGTATCACACTGTCAACCAGAAAATAGATTTCACTCACTGAAGATCCATTTTTCCCCTTCTGAGGGTCAGTGATAGAATTGGAAGGGCTATCAATCTTCCTGTGACATGAGCAAGGATGAATATGCACACACACTTTGTATTTCATGCTAAGTGAAGGAACATGAAAAAATTCACAATTGTAACTAGCAGGAAGACACGGAGAAATGATATTGAAAAGATGCATAAACTGTTTTAGAGTAAATATTACAAATGATTGAGAGGCTTCCAGTATTTAAGAGTATACACAACTTTCACATTTAGAGTAGTTTTTAACCTGTCCAAATTGAATGTCTTTCATCAAAATACTTGAGTTTTATTTATGTCATTCATACAATACTTTGATAATATATTTTTTTTTTGTCTGGAACTCCTTGCTTTTTATTACCACTCTTTACTGAAAAATGAAAAATAACTTCTACTGAAACCAACAGTACTGAATTTCCAATTACCAAAATTCATACCGATCATTCTCATTAAAAACTACAATTCTTGTAACTACCTTTGTGGTACTCTAGTTATCTCTTGAAATTTCTTAATCAAACTTAGATTTCTTTTTTCTAAACAGTATACTTCTATGCAGATCAATATGAATTATGAAAATATGTTATATGTTGCTGTGCACAAAGGGAAGCATTGATGAATCTGACTGCAGCAGCCCAGGAAGCCATAAAATACAATTTGCTCCACCATGTGCATCAATTTCCCCAATTTTTTTCTTTGTACATATTGAAAAAGCATACATCTATCCTCAGTAACCAAACTGGCACTGCAGACTTCTTACAACTCACGCCTAATCAATGTTTTACAGTATTTACTGTCAGCATAAAATTCTTTACTTGAACAGTGTATTATAAAACACTGGCTTAGGTCTTCACAGCCAGTTTTTCATCTTTAATCTGGGTATTTTACTGTTGTCCTAACTTCTTGTAGTTAATGTTCACATGATGCCTGTGAATGTACAACCAACAGATGGATATAATCCACATTCCTGGCAGCACTGGCATCTAGTGGAGGAATCCAACATAGCACAGTACAAAAAGATGTGCCAATAAAATATATTCTGGTAAGTTCTTTTACAAACTTGAATTACTGTTGAAACTTACTAGAAGCCATGGTCATACATACTGTGCATAAACATATCCATCTATATTAGTACAATGACATCACACTGTGTTGATTTATCATGATCTCATTCTCTACATTTTAATATTAATAAAATACTCCCCCTGTGTGGGCATTATCTAAAGAAAAGATACAGGGAAACAGAAGTCTGTATGCAATTCCTATCAAGTCAGGTGAAAACAAGCTGTAAATGCAAAAGATGTAAAAACATAATAAAAAAGATGTAAAAAGATAATGAGGTCACATAATTTTAGGTCCTCCAAATCTTGGGCTCCTATCCTGCTCCTTCCACCTTGGTAATGTCTCCTCATAATGCTGTTGTTCCACGTGCTGCTGTGGATGAATTTATAGATGAGGAGATAAAACATCCTGAATACCTAAGGGCCTTCAGGCTGCTTCTAGTCTACCTAACAGGAAAGTCAGCCCCCCTTGGCTGATCAGAGTTATTTGTGAACACTGCAGTGCAAACCTGAGCAACTCTGCCCTGGTGAAAATCAAGGCTTTCAAGCATTGTCATCTTCACCATGACTTGAAATGCCCAGTGAATAGGAGTCATCATGGCACTGTCTGCAAAAATATGGTGTGGTCTCTGTTATAGAATTTCTCATCAAGGTATCTGGTAAAGTCTTGCAGACAAACTCAAGAGAGGAGAACAGCAGAGTATTTATTGTCTTGAACTGGTCACATGATTTTTAATGCAATAATGATGTTCTGGCAATCACTTTGACCTTGGCCTGTATTTTGACAGTGCAAAGAGAAAAAAGTTTGCTCTGGGGAGAAAGGAAAGTCTCAATTCTGATTGCTGTTCTTCCACATTGCTCCCCTTGGGCCCAACAACACACACACACATGCACACACAATTTAGACATCCTGCTCCAAGAAATTCACCCATGATCTGAAGCTTATGATACCCATGATAAGTAAAACACTAATGCTGAGTTTGGTTTTCTGTGACCCTTCCTCCAATGCCATTGTCCAAATAGAAAAGAATTACAACTTTTACCTTCTCTTCGTGCATTACTTATCACCTTTGCTGAAGATTTACTCATTACATGGACTACATAAAGGGGGCAGTTTACAGCATGTGCTATGGTAATTGCTCTTTGTGTAGCTTCAGCTTCCACTTCTTCAGGACGACACAGTTCATGACCCTCAGGGCCAGTTATTCCCATTGCCAGCATCTTCTTTGCATTCTGAGTACCAGACAAAAGCATGAAGAAATGTTAAACGTATCTATGGTGTCATGAGCATGCTGTCAGTCAAATTGATTCTGAACCAGCCATTGCAACCAGTTCAAGGAAAAAAATAACTAGGCAGTTATGATTTTTTTTTTCCAAAATAAGTTACCATAGTTTTATCTGAAATCGAACATATCTCTCAATACACTCAGGTCTCAGAATACCTAAGTAAATTCAAAGAACAGACTTCACTGGCTTGTAGGATTAAATCACTGCTCTTGAAAACCCTGCCACTCTCTCAATACGTACACCTAAATATCATGGCCAAGGATGTCCAATGATGCTACTGACGCTCATTGGAAAGAAAAAAGGAAAAGATTTTTACCAAGCACAAAAATGCATATCCAGAAAACTCCAAGCTTTTAAGAGGCCATAAGGTTTTGTCTCTACTCTGTTCGAGGAATTTTAGTATTGCTGATTTGAGATTATTTACAAATGAATTAATTTCCGTTATGGGGCCTGGGGTGCTGCTGACTGGAATAGTTGAAGAAACTATTCTATTATAGCCCCTCGAGTTATCACTGATGTCGAGTATCACCAGTGGAGTTATACCCTCAGGTCCCCAGAACTCTCAGTGCCTCCACACAGCACTAAGGTGGCAGAAGCAAGTATGAAGTGAAGCTAATTATGTATAGAGGGATGTTGAGACTTCTGTGCCCAGCCAGGGGAGCTTTCTCCATACTTCTGGATTTGCTTCTGTTACATGAGCTGACTATGTCTGGAGAGACCTAGGGTCAGGACCATCTATATTCCTGACTTTGATGACAAAATGTCAAATGTGCACCTGTGCAATGAGTTCCCCATTCTCCGCATGGACTTGAGCAATTGCCCCAAGTTCCTTACAGCAGGAAAAGGCTTCATATAGCTCCTCATCATTAACCATGTATATATCTTTATAGGCCATAAACATCTTGAAGGAGTTGACACCTTTGTTTTGAACAAGACTTTCCATTTCTTGCTTCACCTGAAAAATACAGCAATTATATTTTACATATTAATAATTTTGTATAAAGAAATTTTAAGCATAAATGGTGAACCTTTACTCACCCATCAAACATATGTTCAGTACAAATGGCCCAAGTCACATATTTAAAGACTTATAGTCTTTAAATATGTCTTCTTGCACCAAATTGATTCTCAAAATATATAAAAGAGTAGTACTGCAGTGCAAATATTGGAAGCACAATCTAATTGCAGGAGGGAATGCTTTTTAGAAAGGTAATGAGGCAGAATTTTATTTCAAATAAACCTCTTGATGTTGAAAACACCCATTCTAATATTACAGTCAATGTGTCCAACTCACACAACATGGACATTTGTGCAAAACTGATTTTCAAAATTGGATTGCAATGGGCTGCAGCTTCTACCAAACGACACGGTGACAGAAAAGATTTCATCTTTTAGAGCTTTGTCCTTACTCTAAACACAACACACACAGCCTTTTGAAACATTTTGTTGTCAAATAAAACAGCTACAAAATGTTAAGTGCAGGCCTGCTTTTTTTTTTTTTTTTTTTATTCGCCACTTGTTAGGATCCTCTGCTTCTGCTAGAGCCTATGAAGTCCAGCAAAACATTACATCACCAAGAAAGAAATACACATATCTTAGTCTAAATGTTTCTTGCACAACTGGTTAGCTAGAAACATATATTACATAACTTTGCCTCTCCCTTCCCAGTAAAATGATGGTTACAATAATTGACATGTATCTGTAATGCTATTACAATTTCCATGGGATTTATTCCTTTCAAAAAGTAAAATATTATTTTTCATCTTCTCTCTAATAATCTGGTTGGATCTGCCCAAGAAGCATAAGATATGTAAAATATTCAAGGAAATTTTTTTTAGTTATCCAGAGGAGGAACAGGAGCACATCTTGAGTGGGAGTTATCAAATAAATACTTGACAGAAGGCCCTCCTCTGGCACAAATATAGAGGCATATCATTTGTCCTCTTCACTGTTTACTACAACTAACAGAAGGCATTGTAAAGAATGTATGTTTTTAATTAATAGTTCAAATCCTGATGAGATGAGAACTCATTAGATGGGCATGACATATCAGTCTTTTTCACCCAGGCCTTTTGCAGCTACAATCTACTTCTTTTCATCTTGGCCTTTATAAACAGTTACATTCTTAATATGAACTAGAACATTTAATTTATTTACATCTCCCTATTTTTATTGGATTCTTCGTACAATTCCACTATTGTCTGCTGAGGCTGTTTCAAATGCACGTTAGTCAAATTTCATTGGATAATTTATTTCATTACTTTGCCTTAAGTTAGAAGTTGTGGTCAGCCTATTTTAGCACTCAGTACACAGAATACCAAAGATGTGTTGTTTGCAGAATGAAGGCTTTTGTGCGTATATTTTAGAATTTGAAAATTAGAAGTAGTACTCATGTATAAAATAGGAATTTACTTAATATATCTGTGTACTGATGCATACTTCTCTGAGAATCCCAAGTCATCTTGTAAAACATGGATCTCATTCAAATAGATATCAAGCACCTGAAAAATTAATTTATCAGTAAAGCTTTCAAGCTGTCAGCAAACATTCACTCAGCAAAGGTGATTTTCCCATATGTAAATTCAAAAAAGGTTTTTAAGATTATTTCACATTCAGTGTACTATTGGCTACAGTCTTGCTTTACTTTAAATGGGTTTTACTGCAATCACCCAGGAAAAAAATTTCATTTCTTCTACAAATGAAAGTCAAGTACCATGTTTTTCATGTATACCCTTACTAAAAAAGAAACAAAAACCAAAACTACCAAAACTCATCAGAAGCATACAATACCAAGTGTTCAAGCAACAAAAGACAAAATTATTGTAAACACCTCTTTCCTCCTCTGACCTGCCTGGTCTTGGTCTTGCACAATCCCTACCTTTAACTTTGTGCAGTATTATCCAGAGATATAGGCTATCTGCAGACTTTCAAATACACATACTCTCAGAAGGGTGTGGGCTATTTCAAATGTTGTTTTTAATCACAAAACCACTAACCAGCCAGCACTATTTAGCATGTGAAGACTGATTCAAATCAGGTGTGGCACAAATTTATGGAATTAAATCAGCTCTTGTTTCTACCTTGTTGCTCCACCATGTAACTGCCACGTGCAATGAATAATCACAGCAGACTTTAGGGTCTGCCCAGCTTTTCCATGTATCAAAAGCTTCAGTAAGAGAACAACCTTTCTGAGGGATGGCAAAGTCGATGATCATAGTGGTTCCTCCTGCTATAGCTGCCTGGAAAGAATAAAGTTAGTATTTAGCAATCAGAAAGAATGCAAATTTCCTCCCACCCTCTCCAACTCCCTTACATCAATTAATCTGGACAGACTGAAAAGCCAAAAGCCACTGAAGACTTCCCCTGAGTAAAGTCCAGACTTGAAAAATTATTATAGAGATTAATTTCATTTGCTTTGAGAAAAAGCTACTCAAAACCATGCTCAAGAGAATCCAAGTGAAATTCTCATGCTGAAGGAGAAGCTTCTCTTCATGTACAAAAACTTATCAAAGACTGGGAGATGTGTCTGTAGTGTTCATGCATCAGTGACATTCCTCAAGTGTATGGAATCACTGAGGAGGAAGAGCATTAGAAGAGCACAGTCAACTTGAGATGTGCTTCCTCAGAGTCTATGTAGTAGAAAAAACAAGCCTGAGTGACAGGCAAGTATTAAGGGGAAAATACACATCAACAACAAAAAACCCCATTGAGTTTGAAAATACAATATGAAAAGCCCCAAATTCATGACTAATACTAAAATATTTTACAAGTGTTTAAAAGTATATTTTTATCAGTAACAGGATATCATTTAGTAAAACTGTATAGAGGGTCTTAAATAGAATGAGCAATTTACATCCTCTACAAAAATGTTGTCAAGTAATAAACTAACCTACAACTTTACTTAACAGATGAATGGTGATCAAAATTTGCTTTTTAACCAATAATTTCCACTCTTCTTTATGGACAACTGAATTATTACTTTTCTTGCCTTTGGAGGGGAAAAAAGTTACTCAGATGCCAGATCCTTGACTAAAAGAAATTGATCCAGTACAGTTCCTCTTTTGAAATTGTTGCTTTCTTCCAGATAAGCAAAAGAAATCCTCTCTATTGCTCTGAACAATGTCCCTTTGCAAAATGGTAACAGCCAATTCAGATCAAAATATGCACAGTTCAAATTCACAGGATCAGAGAATCACAGAATTAACTAGGTTCAAAAAGACCTCTGAGATCAAGTCCAACCTATGACCTAACACCACCTTATCAACTAAACCACGGCACTAAATGACACATCCAGTCTTTTTTAAACACTTCCAGAGATGGTGACTCCCATTTTTTCCTAATGTCCAGCCTAAACTTCCCCTGGCACAGATTAAGACTCTTGTCCTGTTGTGGGTTGCCTGGGAGACCACGCCCCACCTGGCTGCACTCTCCTTTCAAGGATTTGCAGAAAGAGCTGAGGTCTCCCCTGAGTCTCCTCCAGGCTAAACAGCCCCAGATCACTCAGCTGCTCCTCACAGGGCTTGTGCTCCAGACCCTTCACCAGCCTTGTTGCCCTTCTCTGGATGCATCTGAGCACCTCAATGCTCTTCCTGAATTGAGGGGCGCAGGACTGGACTCAAGGACAGCACTCAAGGTGCAGCCTCTCCAGTGCCCAGTACAGTGGAAGAATGACCTCCCTGCTCCTGCTGGCCACACTATTGCTGATACAGGCCAGGATGCCATTGGCCTTCTTGGCCACCTGGCACATATTGGCTCATGTTCACTGTTGTCAACCAGCACCCCCAGATCCCCTGGGCACTGTCCAGCCACTCTGTCCCCAGCCTGTAATGCTGCAGGGGGTTGTTGTGGCTGAAGTGCAGGACGCTGCACTAGGACTTGTTAAACCTTGTATTGCTGGACTCAGCCCATCTAGCCAGGTCCCTCATGCCATATTACTCTTCCTTTTTCTACAACAATTAGTCTCTTTCTTCCTTCTGTTCACTTCAAAATCAGAAGAATAATTGTAAATATGTCAGTATATTTTGCAAAAAGAGAAGTTTGGAGAGTGGCACAAGTATTTATAATATCTAATGAATTGAGCAAAACATTTTCTCCAGGAAAAGTTGTTAAAACTGTAAAATATTTTTCAATAAGTCTGATTGACTTGTTTGTTAAACAGGATTTAAAGAAAGTTTATAGATTTCAAGAAAAAAGAAACATCGTGGGTTCCACAACTCCACTTGAAGTCTCTTTTTATTCCTACATCTTTTCCCCCTTCTATCTATAAAGTGCCTTTACTTATTCAACTGAATGGGTAAATCTTAGCTAATCATTGTAGCATATTTCACAATAGTTGGAATATAACTCTATCTCACTGAATTTCTTGACAGAATATTTGTCAGATGATAACCTTCAGTGAATAGGTCTGAACACTTTCGACACTTTGACCTGGGTTAAGAATAGCCACAAAATAAAATGTTTTGACATCTGATTGCTAAGCTGGATCTAGAATTTTCTTGTAGACACTGAAGTGACTATCTGGACATCCTGTTTTGCATATGCAGCCTCTGTTTTGCAGCCTCCCTGTTCTATAAGTACCTCAGTTACTCAGAAAACCTTAAAAACTTATTTTCTGCTTTTTAGTAAACCCCAGTTCTCCAGTGAGAGGAACTGGGTATAACAGTCTCTGTGAAGGTGATGGCTAGCAGACAAGCCAAGTAGGGCAATGTGATCATTTCTGTGAACAAAGGATTTCAGTCTGCGCAACATAGCTCTTAGAAAAGTGCCTTGAAAATTTTGGTTATGGCAATTGCATGGAGATGATGCATAATACTGCTAATATGAGTAATTGATACACTATTCATATTTAGGGAATATAATAAGATCAGCTAAAAAGCTGGGAAAAAACCCACTCCAAGTGTAAAACTAAGAGAAATTAGATACTTTAATAAAGTGTATTTGAAGTGGACTTTCATTGAGAGACACAGTAAGCACCAAAGTGACAGAAAAAAAGTCTGCATTCCCTTATGCTAACAGAGGAGAAAGATCAGATTGCCACAGAAGTACTTAAACAGCACAGGGGAATTAAACTGTTGCTTTAGTTAACCTTTGCTCAGAGAAGCTTGATGCATGTACCAAAGCAGGTCATAGTCTGCATGCTGACAGCCAGGGTTAATGCCTGCCTCTATTGACCCCTGCAATTACAATAGTTCCTGAAGGAGCCCAAACAACATACTGGTTGAGGGTGGACCTCTGAGTATGCCAACTGCTTTACAACAATGTCCTGGTCAAAGGGACAGAACAACTGGCCATGCTTGATTCACATTCTATTCTCTCTTTTAGAAATAATACTGGACGACCAGCAGGCACCCCTGAGAAAGCCAAGATGCACACAGAGACATGCACATGTGCACCCACCTTGGTTCCAGTATAGAAGTCATCTTTTGATCTGCTTCCCATGAAAGGGAACTCCATGTGTGTGTGAGTATCAATGCCTCCAGGGATCACCAGCTTGTTGGTTGCATCCAGCACAACGAGTCCAGTCGAGGGCTCAGGGTTTAAGTTTGGTCCCACCTGCTGCACCACTCCATCTTCCACATACACATCAGCCACCACAGAGAGGTCATCATTCACCACTTTTCCCCCTTTGATCAAAAGTCTCTGCCGAGCCCGGGTTTGGGGTGGCATGTCAGCAGGGGAGAGTGAGGCCTTAGCTCAGAAAGCTGCTCTTGCCTCAGAGTACTTCACTGCCCCCTCCTCCCAGAGCAGCAGCTCTTTCCAAAGGGCCCTAAACACACACCACAGTGAGCGTGTGGTGTCTGTAACGAGACCAGACCACCTCTGGTCTCTTTAAACAGACACCAGAGGAGCTGCCCCCTCTGCCCCCGGCAGCTCCACCTCCCTGCTCCGTGCAGCCCAGTGACACGGATGGGAGCAGGGCGCTGCCCTTGGCCCTTTCTGCTCCGGACTCTGCCTGGACAAAGCGAGCCAGGCTTCCAGGGGGTCTGCGGTGCTCTCACAGCACCGGCTCCAGCCTGCCCTGTGCACCTGGGGGTTTGCAACTTCCTGAGCTGCTTTGAAAATGTGCTTATTTTATCATCTTTGGTGCCCAAAAGCAAACTTAGTTCTTTGCAGCCACATTTTAGGAAACCAAGGGTGAGCTGAGCGCTCTACAGAAGCAGCCAGAGAGCCCAGGAATGACCTGAGATTCCTGCAGCCATGTCTGGGGAGTGTGGGGGTCCAGCCCATGCAGAGGGAAAGACAGAGTGCAGTGCTCTGTCCCTTCTCAGTGGACATGGTGGGGTCCACACTGCTCCCAAGCTGCTTCTCAAAGGATCTGGGACACATCACCCTCAGGATCCAAACACGGCTTCCCCCTGCCACAGCAATGACACCACACGGACAGTGCTCTGGCCTGAGTGGAAAGCTGGGGTGTGTGTGCCAACATCCACGTGAAAATCAGTTTCAGTATCCGATGCTCCCTCTGCCCCGCGGCCCTGCTGTGCCGCCCGGCAGGCCCGGCCTGCGCTCACCGCAGCCCCTCACTGCTGCCCGCACAAGCCCTGCCGGCCCGGCCCCGCTGGCCCCACGGGAGCCCTTCCCCAGGGCCAGGGCAAAGGCGGGATGTTCCGCGGTGGGTTTCACACAAGGCTGGAGTGACCTTGGCAGGATGTGGCTTGTGTGTTTCAGAATATACAGCTGGAAAAAGAGGCAGGACAGTAAAACAAAGACAACTGGAAAATGAGCTAAAGACTGGCACAGAAGAGGAAAGACCTGCTCTGTACCATCTCAGAGGCACTAGTTTCTATGGCATTTTCCCAATTCCCCCATAATCCTGAATTTGCTTACTCAGCAGACATGGCACTGCTCAAGTGTGTCCCTAAATCTGCTGAGCACTTGCATCTTCATCCCCTCACCTCTTCCAGTTCAGTGGTGATGATTTAGCAAGATAGAACATTGTCTCTCAGGGTTGTGAGAGGGTACCAAATATGGTACCACACAGGGTACCAAAAAACCATTTAGACAAAGGCCACAAGATTTGGAAAAATCTCTTTCCCATCAGCATGTCATCTTTGTTCCTTCCCTTATGATGGGTAAGAGTGCATTACCATACTTTTACTTTTCTATCTGCTCATCCCAAAGTATCTTGTCTTACACCTCACCTTTGTGCAACAGAACAGAGACCTACTGGGATTCATAACCTGACACAGCAACAAAACAGGTCAAAACTCATTTGGAAAAGCAGCTTCACTTTGCATAAATTAAGTCACCTTTGTTAAGTGAGGAGAGGGGGTAGCAAAGTCAGAGGTTCATCTGATCATGTATAGCACTTAATTTCCTATGCCAACCCCAATGGATAGTTAATGATTTGATGTAGAACAGCATGAACAGATTTTAAAGTATTTATTGGCAAAGAAACTTCACCCTGAAATTTCAGTACTACTTCAGTACCTAAACTGCCAACCTAAAATAAAATAGTCACCTTCTTGTAATTTCTCCCTGGCCAATGATTACTTAGTATTTTCTATGAAAGGAGTTTTGACATGACAGACCTAGATAGTAATCTCTGAGTATGCTCTTCGGCTAGTGGCAGTTGTAAACTCCTCTTTTTGCTCAAATCCTTCTGCCAAATTGGGCAGAGGGAGATCTGAAGGCAGATCAGCCACATCACAGCAGATCATAGTGTACACTGCGATATCTAGTTCCCTTTCTATGTGTGTTGCACAGGAAATAGCTGATACAAGTTTCATACATAAATGCATGAAGAGCAGCACAGCTCTAAGTTCTATTTATGTCTGTTTCTGAACAAGAACAGGCTTGAACTGTTTCCCCTCCTCCGATTTCCTCCTGCATAATTTACTTTGTGGATCCTACTCTTAAATGCCTAAACCTTCCTATCTGTAACTTCATGCCCAGTTCAGAATTGCAGAGCTGCCCACACACTGGCAACGTGAAATCTTACAATACCGTACCTAGGAAAATTGGATTTATCCCACAGGTGGTTTTGAACACATTAAATAACGTATTGGTATATAACAAGATTCTGTCTAAGCAGCCCTTCTATTTGAACCATTTGGACCAAAATGATAATCTCACATCAGTTGTATTTATGTATATTTGGTAAATATTTAACAGCTCAGATGTCCCTAGAAAAAACAACCTGAAATACCACTGGTGGAGCAGAAATAATACTTAAAATACCCAAGAGAAGACAATTGGCCCTACATTCTTAGTGATCACTGAATATCTACTGCTGCTCCAACAGGGATTCTGGCTCCTAACTGACTTCATAGTATGTACTTACTTACAAAACATTTTACCTTTTTATCCTTCTCTTTGCAGAGTTTAAAACAAATCTTTGTTCCATAGTCAGTGTCTGATTCTGCACTGTTGTAGTGGCCTGGGCTGGAAGAGAGTTAAACGCTCATAGTACCTGGTATTGCTGTGTTTTGCATCTGTGCTGAACGCAGTGTTAGTAACAAAGGAAAGTTCTCATTATTGCTGAGCAGCACTTGCACTACTACGTCAAGGGCTTTTCTGCATCTCATACTGCCCCACCAGCGAGGAGGCTGGGGGTGCACAAGAAGCCAGAAGGGGACAAAGCTATGACAGCTGACCCCAGCTGGCCACAAGAATACCCCAGGCTATATGGTGACATGCTCAGCATATAAAGCTGGGGAAAAAAGAAGAAAGGGGAGGGACATTCGGCATATGTAGCATTTGTCTTCTCAAGCCACCACTAGTGGATGGTGGAGATCTGCTTTTCTGGAGATGGCAGAAGAACTGCCTGCCCCTGGGAAGTGAGGGATGAATTAGTTCTGCTTCGCTCACAAGTGCAGCTTTTGCTTTACCTATTAAACTGCCATTATCTCAAACCCACAAGTTTTCACACTATCATCCTCCCAAGCCAATTGAGTGAGTGGCTGTGCAGTGATCAAATACCAGCTGGGCTTGAACCACAACCCTGCAGAGAAATTTCCTGTTAGGAAACATTTACTGATCCTAAAATGTTACATACTAGGTCAACAATTTGAGAGCCATTGCAGAAAGTCTTCCAAAGCTCACAACTCTGAAGTTGAATCACATGCTAATGTTTTTGTTGTGTCTAGCAAAGCAAATAATCCTAGAAATCTAAATATGGAGTGTCTTGTTTAGTGTAACTATCACAGAAATGCAAGCATAAGAGGTTTCTCAGTAGCCTAATGATTAACTGATTCCATTTGAACAATCCTGAAGGAAACACAATCCACGTCCATGATTTACCAAATGAAAATAATTTAGCAGATTTAGGAATAAGTTTGCAAGAAACAGAGGACTGAATTTTGGAACATCCAGCAAACCTTGAGGACATCTAAAAGTCATTATACTGAAGACACCATCAGTTTAAAGTCTTCTGAGACACACATACTCTCACCCCCTTCATCCTGGAATCTTTTAACTGCTACCTGCCTGCATAAAATACTATTTATTTTTAACTTCTCCTGTAATTATTACACCTTACTCTTATCTCCCCTTTGCTTCCATTTTCACATTCTTTTTAGCATACCCTAGTGCTGTAAAGCTCTTCTATTATCACAGTCCTTCTTAACTCCAGGACTCTTACTGGCATTAACCTTCAAATTAAAGTTGGTGAAACTGAAATGTATCTCAAAATGCAGGAGCAGCAGACAAATAGGCTTTTGAACAAACAGAGACATTTTGTGAAGGAAACTAGAGGTTGATAATGAGCAGCGAAAAGAAAGCTCAGCTAATGAAGGTGTGCAATTCATAATACCACTTATTTTTGACAACTTTCCACCAAGGAAGAAAGACTGGATCATGAACCACATTTGCAATATGAGAAAATTAATAAAAACAGTACCAGCAACTTTCAGTAATGATGGATAAAGCACTAGGTTTTGGAAAATTGGTGAGTTTGAGGTGCACTCTGGATTTGCAGAAAGGAAAGAATGGTTATCTTTTGCCATATTCAGAAAGTCAGAAGGACTGAATACTCAGTAGGCATTTCTTTGCAACTCCTATAAAAATCCATAATGCCTGTTCACCTGGGATTTACTTTCACGCTCTTCTCTGCAGTGGGAATTTAACATTCATTCAATAAAACCACGTGGTTTAAATGTAATTGCAGCTGTAAAGTTTTCATAATTGTGAGACTGGTCAGGTGCCCTTGTCAAAACCTCAAAAGTTTTCAGAAGAGTCTGCTGGCTACTTTCATGAGATGGATTTTTGGACACAAACAATTGGTGAGGTTTCAAGACCTAAGCTCTCAAGCTTTTTTTTAGTTGTAAAAGCTTTCCAAAACTAGCAAGAGTGCCCCATGGCTTTCTGTAATAAAACAAGGCTAAAGAACATTAAGAAAGGATTTCAATCCTCTAGTTCCACATCACCTGAACTATAAATATGCTCTCTTAAGTACTAGGCTAAATCCAGGATCCTAGCGCCAGTCTTTCCCCAAATACATTAGCAGTGATAAAGGCCATTAGCATCCAGCCTTGGGTCCCACACGTGTGACACAAAGGAAGGCAAACAAAGGTGTGTGTGTGTGCTGAAGACCATTCTACTTTTTAGAGAAACAATAAGTAGTGACTGTTCTCTCATTTTCAGAATGCCAAGTGCCTCCTCCTCTTTGATCAACACAAATGGTGAACCACAGACAGTACAACCAATGAAGAAAAAGGAATGACCAGGAATCCAGCAGAGGAGGAACTAAGAAGCCCTCATACTCTCTATCAAAGTGCTTTTTGCTCTTTCCACTGTTCATTGGCTCAGTAAGGGTCCAATAAAATGTCCACTTTCTAAATATGTATGAGACAGCTCAACTCAGGCATTGAAGTTCTAAGTCTCACAGTGCTCTGGGGAAAAAAAACTCATCATACCTGTCAGTTATTTCCCAGTGCATAATCTCAGTCAAAGAAACTAAGTTCTTAGGTGGGATTTTTCCAAACTCCAAGAAACATAACCACAAAAGCACAGGGATTAGCTATCTTTGGAAACTGTTATATTTACTAATGCATTGTCTAAAAAAACACTACAAAATATTACTTGTATTTTCTCCAACTCAACATCTATTGAAGGAACACAAAGTCAGAACCATAACTGCTGGCCAACAGAGTAGATGAGAGAAAGCAAAACTGAACATCTCTGTTCCTTGCTGGGCCCCTGCAGAAATACTATATCAGTTTATGACATTCCTCACTATCTTGTATATCGCTCCTCTTTTTCTACAAGAACTTCTTCCTCCAGCTGTGGCTATTCAAGGTGGTTCTTAACTAATTACAGGAAAGAAGTCAGATTTACATAAACATATTTTACCAGTTGTTTTTCCTCAATTATATAAATTGGAAAAGCAGATAAGTCTATTTCTTCAGTTCTGCTGGCACACCCCCAGATGCATGATTATCTCACTGCACAAGTACAAATGCAATTCTACTAAACCTCTGTAACACCGCAAGTCAACAATGTTGTAATGAAATCTGAGATTTCTGCTCTGAATTCAGACACCTGCCTCTGTTAGGTAATATGCACAATGTATGCTTATTTCAGGGATCATGCTTAATCCCTAAAGCAAGTTTATTTCTCTGTCCATTACATTTTGCCTAAGAAACCCTTATTATTTGTAGGGAAGCCCACACAAAACAATAACTCCTTCTTTCTTTCTCTTACCTCCTGATTTGACATGTCCTACCCATTACGATTTATTTTTGGGCAGGTCTCCTGCAATAGTTGTCTCAAAAAAAAAAAAAACAACTTTGTGCAATGTAATATAATTATATTCCTTTAGAGTGTCTAGTCTGTTTTATTACAACCTTTCCAAAATTCCAAATCCAGTGACTCATCTTTTAATTTATTTTTTTTTGCTTCTTGTGTTCTCCACCCATTTCTTTCCTGCACAAGCAGCATAAAAAGTAACTACATAAAAAAACCTCAATCTTGTAAAAACTCTACTTGCATTTGAGTAGATTGTTTCATTCTTTGATAACAGGATGCAACTTGGTCACAAGGAGAAAATAATGCTGGAAGCTGAACTTTTCTGCTAGATTTCAGTGTGCATGTAAAAATACCACAAACACTAATTTGTGCTCAGACATTCACAAAGATTAGTGAAATTTTGTTTACTACAAATGCCCTTTCTCAAAATGTGATTAGGAATCACCAACTGATACTGCTTAGAGCGATGTCTCTCATTTCCTCCATAGAACACGTGGGGAGTCTTGTCCATCTGAATTCTTAGACAATACTTCAGTTTAGCGAATCCTACATTCTCTTCCCCCAAGCTACTACTCACCAGATAGGGGGAACTACACATGAACAAAAACCTCAACTAGACATATTGACATGAATGTTGTGCTACAAAACTTCTCTGTATCAAGTCCAATAATTATGGACTTTACTTTACTAGGATGAAGCAAAAGCTAACTACAACAGTGAAATCCCAGTGGAGGATAGAAGGGAAAGAGTTTTAACCATCAATCTGCTTACCTCTATATACTTTTGGTGACTTGGCAAAAGGACAAGACAGTCCTTTCAGAACACACTCCATTTTGGGCAATTGACTTTTATCTGCTGTCCTGGAGAAATTCAGCTACCAACTGCTTATTTTCAGAAACTCACAAGGGAGGAAGAAAAGAGATACAGTCAAAAAAACCCCACAAACTGACAAAACACTTCAAAAAAAGCTTCATCACAACTTGAGAAAGAGTAAAACTTTAGCCTTAAACAAAGATTTATGGGAAATGTGCAGCACTTCCTCAGGACAACTGTCACAGCTGAATATTTGGAGATGTATATTGGAGAAGAAAACATCCACTTTTCAAAAAGGAAGCAAAACCTCATCCCAACACGAAAAGTCATGATTTGATCTGCAGTGAGTATTTAATATATAAACTTCACTGAAACAGTATTTGTGTCCCAACCTGAACTTGATTTCCCTGGACTGAATCCAAGCTTTGGCACAAAGTTCATGCTTTGGCATTTGGGTAGAAAGTGGAACACGTAATACAGTAACTAATTCCAGCATCCGCTCCAGCAATCTGTTTTGAAAGAAGAGTTATCAGCAACACTTGGTGAACTTGTACTGAAAATGAACTTTACTTTGGAAACAAAACAAGCTCTTGCACCATCTGAAGCTCAGTCAGCCCTCTCTAATGTTTCAAATTACAAAAAAAGTGTGGTATGTGAAAAAGAATGGTGACAAACTGTTTCCATGTTTAAATAACTTTACATAAGGAGAAAACTTGTCTCACAATAACCTAGATTCTTCAAAGCTGGCAGATGAAAGTGATTTATTACAGAAAACAAGATAATTCCACAGTAAATATTTCTGACTATTTTTCAAACTACCCTAGTATTGCAGCACAGCTAAATCAAGATTCAATTAAACAAAACACTAATTCAAGCTCTCCAGCATAAAAAGAAACAGGGTAATAATGTCTTATCAGAAACCTCAATAAAACCAAACTAAACAAATGCAACCAATCACTCACACATTACTCAAAAGAAAAATCAATCACTCCTTGTACTGTCACTAAGAAAAAAAAAATCACTGCAACAAATTCACCTCATACAAATATGAATTTTATTTACAATTTTCCAAATTATCAATCAAATCCAACTTCTCAGTTAAATGTGTAGCATTTGTCCTTTAAAACAAATTAAATATTGTGTTCTTTTTACATCTGCAATATGGAGTCCATAGGTACATGCTATTTGGGGCATCTAATGGAACAAATTTAGATCACTATGTGTGTTAAACACTGAAGGTATTCTGTGAAGAGACTTTATTTAAAATTTATCTGCCTCAGGGAGAAGCATTTCCACAACCACTTTCTAATGACAATTAATTAGGAAGGTTTAAAAACCCAGTATTTTATACCAGGACATACTGTTCACATATACTTCAGGGCGTGTTACCATGTTCCTACTGCAAAGCTGCCTGCTCTATAAGCAATGCTACTGAAATCAGACTAGAGATTACCCACAGATTCAGATATTATTCAATGTGAATAAAAATGGCCATTGATGACTTTTACTTGAGTATGTGTAATTATGGGCCAACTTGTACCTGATCTGGTACCAGTGTGATGTGATCTGTTCTTAAACTTGAAACCACATGGGTCATTATAATAAAATCTTTTACAACTGTATTGCACATAAGGTTCCTCAAAAGCACAAATCTACGTAATTGCATCCTCAGAATCTACCTGCTGACTCATGAAAAAATCAATCAGATGGTAAAATAGTTTATTTTTCTCATCCCAGTGTCTGTAAATGAAGAGAAGAGGGAGAAGATATATACACTTTGGAATCCATTCAATTGTTTGTTCTTTCTGCATGTGATTTGTACTTCAGAGATGAGGATTTAAAAAAATAAAAAGCCAGACAGACCTTGAATTTATCCTTAAAAGTACCTCAAAAACATAACAAAAATTCAATTTAGTTTTGATACATATTAAAATTTTAGTCAGTTCTGCCCGACAGCATAACACGACAGAAATGCACAAGACTTTAAACATGCTTTAAAATGACATTCAACAAAGTATTTAAAATTTAATAAATAGCATACAATCACACACAAATACATTTCATACTGGATCTTTAAGCCTACTAAAAACAGACTGGCAAAGAATAAATAAAACAGTAGTTGACAGTTTTGTTTTTAAAAGGTGTAGTTTCTTGTTGTTACACTAATAGCCACATATTAACCTGCTTATCACAAAATTGGAAGTTATGAGCTTTTCTCCTCGCTGATTTATTTTGCTCCAACATGTAATATCATTAAAAAATACACTAAAAGGGTTTTCTTTTGGTTTTTTTAAAACAACCAGTCTGCAACCGAGTAAACCAGTTTTTAAATACAATGAATAAATAGGGAATTAGTAAAGCAAATTCAATTGCAACAAAAATGCAACACCCCAAGAAAAGAGCCATGGAAATATATAGCCATTGCAATATTAGACAATAATAGTACTTAAAGTGAGAGTGCTTGTGCACTAAGCTCATTAGAGACCTTAATATGATTTTAGTGCAAATCCCTTGAGTCCAAACAAGCTTTATACCCTACAGTATTATGGAAAGATCTATTACCAGTTGGAACTTATTCTGTAGTGTATTTGTACATATCAGATATTTAAAGAATTAACATATATTGTAATATCTTCGGCCCTTTTTTACTTCAAATCAAAAAGACTAATGACTGGGGATTTTACATACTATTTGGCTTGTACCATATTAAGTTGCAGTTTAGGAAAGTCAGTGCTAAAAAAGCTTTTGCCATCAGTTTATCTATTATGCCTAAATTTCATATATCATTGCATTTTGTACTTCTGAAAGAAAAAGAATGCTCCTGGAGAAAGTTTCTCCTCCCTTTAAGTAAGTTCACATTATGATGAAATTCAAGAATATTTAGACAAAATGTTGAATAAACTCAAAGAAAAGTACATATTTTACATTAACAATCCTTACCATATTTAGTATATTAAGTTACAAGTATGTTGGCAACAATACAACAGAGTCAATTCCTAAAGAAAAATAATTCTGTACAAATTCACCTGTTAATATTGGGTTAAACAGGCAGCCACTAAGTCTTCAGCAGCCATGTTTCAGGTTTGAACTATAGTACCAGGATAAACTAAATTTGAAACTAACGGGGAAAACTTCAGTTTAAAGAGTAATCCAATTATACTGGATACACACATTGTGTATTCAGAGCCATTAAAATGTTCACTCTTAGAGTTCCATAATGTCATCCAGTATAAGAAAAGTTTAATCAACCACACAGGCTAAAATAGTTTTAACATAATATTGTCCTGGATTTTTAAAAACTAAAAACTAATTTTAACTGTGAAGTACAAAACAATGACAGATATTGCTCCAACTTGTACACAATCTTTCCTAAACAATCCGTACCTAGCAGAGTAATAATGCCTCATCGTCACTAGTTTCATTTTTCACTGTTGCCTCTAAGCAAGTGTCGGGTATCTGGGCAGTGTGTACGATGCCACAGCTCTCACAGGGGCCATCTCGACTGCATGACCTTACACTGTGATGTGTTGCACTGTAAGGCTGTCTAAGCCCTGGTCCTTGATCTGAGCTGAGATCAAGTAGAGGTCTTGAACAGTCATTCATGTCAAAGTCTGATGCTACATCAGAGACTGGAATTAACATTTCAACATCATCATCCTCTTCTCTTCCACTTACCCCATTATCAAGCTGTCTCAAAGGACTTTGGTTCTGATTCACTGAGCTTGATCTCCCTAAAGTAAAGCGTACCCAGCGCAAGCCTTGAGTCATACGGCTTAGTGCGCTCGAGAGCTGGTGGCGTGCGGGACTTGTGCTTGGGGGCTCTACACTTGTCACTTCTCTTCCACCATCCGTGGTGCTGCTACTGCTGCCCTGAGCAGAGGAACTCCCACACGCTCCCACTGCTGCTTCTATTGCTGTTGCAGGAGGGACTTTTTGAGGCAAGGTGGCAGCAACACCACCAACTGCTCCCGCTGTGTCTCTTCTTTCATTTTCTGTGTCTGTATCATCAGATTCAACTGAAAACAAACTTCTGTGAGTATTACTGCGTTCAGCTTCTCTATTAGTACTTTGGCTGGCAACATCGTCTCCATCCGCTGAGACCAGTGCTAACGATCCAGAATGACGCGACCTTGCAAAATTAAAAATTCGATTCCAAATGTTACTTGATCTGCCAGCCATAGGAAGTCTGATTGAGGTAAATCCAAGCTGAGATCGTACTGCCAGCCTCAGGTTTTCCAGAACTGAAGCCTAAATAAGAAGATAAGCAACAATCAAGCACTGACAGTCTGCTGGTAGTGTTCTAGCAAATAAAAAATTATTAACTATTGTGCAAAACAGCACTTAATGAAGTTAAATGTAGAATCTTAAATATTACAAAATGTTCCATCTTTCTTAATAAGGATCTAGTATATGTAGCAAAAGGCTATTAAAAAAAAAAAGGGGTCATGACAAAAGTCTAGATGCTCTAGAGGAAACAACATTATAAACAGGCAAATTAATTGGAAATACATATGCAAAGACAATAAAAGAGCAATGATTTCTATACAAGGTATATTTCTGCTCTAATCAGGGATCTCTAAATAAATACAATGTAAAAGCAAGGCACTATAGTCTGGATATGAAACACAGATTAAAGAAAAGTACAACTACAGAGCCACTAGAGCAGGCATACAAAAATCTATCACAGTCTTACCAAAAAGGTAGTCACTGTGGATTTTAGAGTACAGCACACAGAAACATGTCTCAAGAAGTTTAGGATTTGTAAACAAAGTCTTCCAGAAAGATTTCACAAAGGTGGCCACCTTCTTTATCCACTACCACAGGGCTGCCTCAAAGGGACTAAATTAAGTATCTTCTCCAGAGAGGTTTGTAGTTTGATTTTTCCCCCCCTTTCTGATATAATCTATTAATTCCAGTTTCAAAATGCTTTAATGCTTCTGTTTAAATAAAATTATCTTATGTGTTCTAAACAATAAATCTCCCAAATTCAGTATACTTTTTCTAATTATCCAGCTACAGAAGAATGCATGCCTGAATTTTCCTGTTTAAAATCCTGTATAACTTTTCAACTGTAAGATAACACAAACATAAGAACACAGACTCCTTTGTCTCGGGGATCCCTAACTCAAACTTAGAGAAAACACTGACTCAGCTAAGTAGCTCCATTTTCAAATAGGGTAGATCTTCCAGGTGCACATCATTCTAAAAATTTTCACAAATGTGTTTAGAGGATAAAGCCCATATTCACAACTTTTCACTAAGATTATGGCAAAAATTAGAATATTCTTCAGAAGAGCCATTCACTGATTAAACCCTTAGCACATATACATGTATTTCCCTTAATTTATAAAAACTGAAATTCAGTGTTCTCATGCTGTCACCTTCATCTCCCTTCCACCATCCTTCAGCCAGCACAGCAGAATAGCTGAACGATACTTCATGCACAACCTATCTCTTCCCTTAGTTCACAGGATGACTGAATTCAAGCACGCAGTATGTGAGTACAGTAGCCTTATTTTCAAAAGCTACTAAAGAGGCTGCTACTCATCTTTGAAAATCCAGCTCTGAAGGCATGTATCAGTTTCAGGTAGAAAGCACTACACTGACGTGAGAACATCCAACATTCCTATAGCTTGAGACTTCTAGCAAATCTTGAATAACTATCTTCAGTCCTACACAGCCCTGCAACCTTAAGGTGAGTATTTTGCTGAAAACAAATTAAAACACACCTTGACTTAATACTCACCTCCCTTTCCCCAGTACTTTACCGATTTAAAAACTGCATTTTATAATTTATAGAAATCAATTTACATTGTGTTGAGTTTTTACTAATGTTGTCTCCTCTGAAAAACAAAGGTTTTAAACATTGCAACTTCATTGGTTAAATATGAGTAAAGTTTTTATCATGGAAGCATCAATGTTCTAGAATGACATTCTCTTTACTTTTGATGACCTGCTCACTACTATTTCTTATTTCTATGCTATTTCTCTGCTAGTTAATTGCTCAGTATAGTTCCTTTAGTTTTCAAGGCTACAGAAGTCTTGAAATACTGGGAATTCACTAACACTCTCACTGTTTGAAACTACTGTAAATGCATTGATATTTTAAGGAGAGTGAAATCATGATTACACAGAAATGTTATGAGGCAACTACATTTTATTATGTTTAATTATAAATGTTTGCCATATAATTCCAATATATCCTGAAATGAACTTAAAATGTATCCAAAGAAACAATACTTTATTAAATTTAAGTCAAACTAAAAAATAAAGAAAATTTCAGTAATTACACAGATTTTTAAAATCTCCAGTACCAGCCTGACTGCAGCCACTGTAAGTCTGGGTTTTTCAGAACTCTGCTCTCTATGAAGAGGTTTCATTTTAGTAAAACCCAAGATCTTTACATCATCTTCATGGGATTTAAAGATGAAAAAGGAGTCTGAGCAAGCTAGGTTTTTCCGAAAATCCTAATTGTTCCTACACATATTCACGTACACCAAACCTGAAGTGTCCCACACAGGGTAGGCAACACCGTCTTTCTCCATCATCTTGTTATGCACAGCAGGCATGAGTGTACCAACACACTGCATGTCTACCATTCTGCAGTAGAAGTCTAGGTCCTCTTTTCCTAATTGTAAAGTGCCATCTTGCAATTTTTACTTTCACAACAGTAATACAGAACATACAATTAGATCTACCAATCTATTACTTTTCATGCAGGAGGGGGTTCTATAGTGCGCATTACTGGCAGTATCAACAAAAGAAAGCCTGCAAAAGAAACTGTGGTGTTACTATATCATGATTTTGTTCAAGGGCTGATCATTTGTATAACCCTACTGACTTGCAAGGAGAAAAAGGAAATGTTATAGAGGAAAAAGAAGGAGATGAAAGTTCAAATATCTTTACTTCAGTCTCCTTAAAATTTAAGGGGTCTGTCTGCTATTTTGAAATCTTACCTGATTTGGGGAACAAACAGGGAAATCTTCAACAGGTGGAATTAAACCCTGGGCAATTAGTTGTCCATAGGATGGAGGGGCTTCTCTTCTTAACAGTTCAGCCTCAACCCTTGACAAATGAGTTTCAAATGATCTTTCAAAGAAAAAAGAAATTTCAAAATACGTAAGACACGGATCTATACATATATATATATGTAAGAATGAAAGTACATCAGACTATTATAACTGCAAATAAAAAAACATCAGAAGATGAAGTTTAGCTAATTTAATTGAAATTTAATTGGCAAAGAATATAAAGTCATTCCTGTGATTCTGTCCAGCTGAAATGAAAGCAAAAAAAAACAACCCAACAATAGATTTTTTAAAAACAAACAAACCAGTCCAAGCCCATGGGCTAAATATAAAAAGCACCATGAGTAGCGCTTACATTATTGCAAAAGATTGAAGGATATGTAATCCTGATATGAACTAGCCTACAAGAGAAGAAACATGCTGTTATATACAGAACTGTGATATAAATTTCAAATTAATTAACTGCAGTTTTCTCATACTTCTTTTTTGGTAACACCATCGGAAAACTTTAACCCTCTATAGTGAAGTGATCAGAATACTGCTATCCGCTTTTCTTCACAGGGAGAGCAGTCAGCCCCTGGAACAGGCTCCCCAGAAAACTGTGTCACAGCACCCAGCCTTCAGAGTTCAAGGAGCATCTAGACAATGCTCAGCCATAGGTCTTATCAAGGTTTAGCTTCTGATGTCCTGCAAAAAGTAGGGACTTAGACTCGATATTCCTTATGGTCCCCTTCCAACCTGATAAACGCTATGATTAACTAACCTTTTTTCTACTATCAAAGAAAAAGGAGCAATGTCTTTACAAATCATGTGCAACAATTTCTGTATGGCAATGAAACTACTTCAAGTACAAACAACAGAAAACACCAAAATATTTTTTATGAAGTTGAGTTCTACTTACCTTCGCTCAAACATCCTGAGTGAGTACAATTTACAAGTACATCCCAGTGCAATGACAAGCAGCAATCCACAAATAAGACTCCCAATGACAGCTGCAGTTATCACTCTAGTGGGCACAATGACTGGGCAATTTTCTTCATCACTGCCATCGCCACAGTCATCTTGAGAATCACAAACCCAACTCTCAAACACACAGCGGTTATTTTTACAGTGAAAATTCCCTGGCTGACAGAAGAAACAATTCTTTTCATCTGAACCATTAGGGCAATGATTCTGGTAGTTGCAGCGATCTGAACGAGGGTAGCAAACACCATTTCGAGAGCAGGGAAACTCATCTCTTTGGCACATGGTGCAGTTGGTTTCATCCCTTCCATTTGGACAGTGCCAGTAGCCATCACAGCGTTGCTGCTCTGTGTAGCACCCCCAATTTCCACCACATGGGATTTCCCAGGGCAAACAGAAGCCATCAACTTGATATGTTGCATTGAACCCTCTTGCAGCATTCACTTTGTCAGCACAAAAATGCACTCTTATCTGTCCTGAGGATGAAACCACTGTGAGGGGAGCATGAGAGTCAAATGCTGTCAGTACACGCAACAGTCTCCGTGGATTCTCCTCTAATCCATCATATATTTTGACATAGTCTCCGTAACCTGTACCATCAAGTTTAAAATCGGTGAATCGCAAAATTACTTTGCGATGATCACCTGTGTCTATCAGCCAGGTGCAGTTGCTGCCAGGTGGGTAGAAGTCAGGATAGTTGGGAGAACTGAAAGTACCATAAAAATATTTCAACCACTGCCCACATGTTGGCACATCACAGTCTATTTCATCTCCCAGGTCAAGACAATCAATGTTACCATCACATTTTAAAGATTCTGGAAGGCAAGTGTAAAGCTTGGTGAAGCGGGAAAGACACTGGAACTGATTGTTTGTACAAGGCTGAAAGGAAGAAGTTGTCGGAGGATTAGCTTTGGCACAGATTTCTTCGTCCGAGTTGTCTCCACATTCATCCATATTGTTACATTTCCAACTTTCTGGAATACACTTCCCATTAGCACAATGAAACTGGTCACAATCACAACTTGGTTCATCAGATTTCCCTGAAAGTAAAAAAAAAAAAAAAAAGTTTTCTTAGAATTTAGCACTTTATGGTTTGTGTTTTGTTTATTGGATTCACCAGCTACTTCAGAAGGGCAAAGCAAATGCCTGAAATGTCTTTAAACCATGGCAACTTTTAGCAAATATCAAGACAAAACACATTTTCAAGTCAAAATTCAATCAACACAGCAGCATGAATCTTATCCTTCACTGATTTCAGTCAAATAAATTCAACCCAAGCAAGAAAACAATGCTCATTTATAGGTATTGAGAAATCTGACTTCAAATATGCTAAAAATAAGTTAGAAAAACACCCTCTCTTCTATCACTCAAAATACAGAAACATTTTGTGCTACAGTACTGGTTATCTCCTCAAATTCTTTCCCAGAAAAAGCAGTCAGACTCTCTTCTGCTTCTGGAGGTTCCTACTTTGTACCAAAGGATCTAAGGCAAGAGAGAAGCTGACAGCTGAAGATTATGTATAACCACCAACCACAAAAAAGAAACCTCTGTCCTGTCCTCTTCTTTTCCCACAGTTTGCTCCTGCCTCTCCTTCAGCAACTAAGATGGGAGTGCAGCAAATGCAAAAACGCATGCTTGCCTTTACTTATTGTAGTTCCGGCCATGTTGAACACAGAAGCATACCTTGGATCCAAGTTATTTCAGCTCTGCAACAATTCAGCTGAGTCAAACACTGCTGCATAATTTTCAATCAGTTATTTGTACAAACCACAGTA
The DNA here is from genome assembly GCF_048771995.1 of Taeniopygia guttata. Lineage (NCBI taxonomy): Eukaryota > Metazoa > Chordata > Aves > Passeriformes > Estrildidae > Taeniopygia > Taeniopygia guttata. Next base: position 132,529,065 of record NC_133026.1, read on the forward strand.
CAGACTGTAAAATTTGCTATAAAACAAACTGTCATGGTCAGAATATTTAAAACAAATCTGCAATGCAGATGGTCCTACACAGCAGTAATTCAGCAAATAAACTAGACAAATATACATTCACTCGAAGGAACACTATAGCTAAGGTTTTAATAAGGAAACAGGAAAGACAGCATGATGAACTCACTGAAATCCTAATGCTCCCAAGAGAAGAATGTTCTATCTTTTTTTAAAGGAGAACAATTCAGATTGGAATGGAGGCCTAATCTACTCAAAACAAGGTCAAATAGTGTTTGATTAGTCTCTTCAGGGCCTTCTCCAATCAAGTATTTTTAAAGTTCCAGTGCTTTACTAAACAACATGATAAAAGTTTTCACAGCTAGCTTGAATTTTTCTTGCTGGAACTAATCTGCTATGATAGGTCAAAGTCATATCATACTTCTGTTCTCCTTTTTTTCTACTTTAATATCTCTTAGAAAGCACTGAAAATAAATACTCTAACTTAAAATAATAATTTTTCTTTAGAAAAATACAAGACATAATTATTAAATTTCACAAATGCTTAGGCTTTTAGAAAGCGAATGCAGGAAAAAATGAAATCATCAAGAGTGTTAAATGTTATATGCACTGCTGAAGTCTACAAATTTGCTTTCAGAGACTGAAGAATGAAAGGAGAGCAAAATGTATGTGTTGTATGTGTTGTTCTGAAAATTATGACTAATTTTCAGAACATGTTAATTTCACACAAAAAAAATCCAAAGAACAGATGCAGTATAAATGATACCATCTTCTTGTTCTGTTACAGATATATAAGTATTTATATTAGACTCACACACATACAAATGGTTCACAATATTAGTAGAGCAAAGTTGGAACCTTGGCCTTGAATTTAAAACCTGTATAACTGAACTGCTAGACTAGTCCTACCTAAATTGAATGACTAAGCTCCATAGGTGGAGGTAGACGAGTAAGAGGTAGGAAAATATGCATCATTGAACCTGATCAAGTACTGATTATAATCTAGCTCAGTCCTTCTGCATTGCAGAACCTGGAAGAGGTTGCGAAGAAAAAGATGTAACATGGAGTTATAAATATTGATGGCAATATTGCAGTAACGAAACAGGATACAATTTCAACCCAAGCTCTTCCTCCTTCAACAAACTTTTAAACATCCCAGAAAAGAGTTGGGACACTTGATCCTGATTTAGCATTTTTAATCACCAATCCTGCAATCCTTACATGAAGAAAATTTACCTATGAATCACAAATTAGAATCTTAAAATTATAAGAGATGTACTAAATAAGACTAACTTTGGAAGCTGTACTACAAAAGACTTCAGGATAGCACAAGATCATTAGCAGCATCCATATACAGTTGTAGCCAAAGGACTAACACAGTTCTTCCTTGCATTTACAGTGGCCATTGACCTCTGTGCCTTTAGTAACTTTATTTTCCACTCTACATCACCATGAGTAATCTCTGTCCCATTTAAACTCCCATAATTAAAAAGGCTGGGAAAAAAAAAAAAAAAAAAAAGCAATGAGAGGAAGACAGAGGGAAGAAAGACAAATAAAAGTGGCACAAAATTTACTTTCTAGTCCAGCACCCTTCCTACCTGTAATGCTTTTTTCTTTCCTATTACTGGTTTGTATATTTACCAATTGTTTTCTTTAAACAAGAATTAATTCAAACAATTCACATGACCTATCTTCCATATCAGATTTTAAACATGGGGCTCCCTAATGGTCACTTTTACACTTGGAATCTGAAGTATTTCTATCAGTCCAGCACAGATAAGCCTAACTTGAATCCAAGTAACTAATTTATTACTCTTTTTCCCCTTTTTTAATGATGATTTGGCAATTTTTAGAGTAGCCTTAAAACCACTGAATTAAATAATCTATTGAGGTGTTAATCTGAGCACTACTGCATGATACTGATGAGAAGAAACCAAACATAATTGCACAGCTGAATGCAGAGTAAGTGTGTTAGCATTTCAGGAGCCTTTTTTGACAATCAAAGGCAGAAATGACTAGATTATTATTAAATCAACTCTTCTCCTGTATACAGATTAGTTTAAAACATTAAAAGACCACTCTGATCACTGAAACACTACACTTACACCTCAATTGTGAAATACTTCCTAAGTATTGCATCAAATATAGGGAGCAAACTCAAGCCAAAGGTTCAGTAAGGCTTTTTTTTTAAAAATGAACAAAGTAAAACTTATTTGTTTTTAAAAAGACATTTATACAAATAGGATTAAAGTCTTAAGCACTCTAATCTAAAACACAAAATAGAAGAAATCAATTAACATAAAAAAATGCTTATTAATGAAAATGTTGTAGCTTCTTCCAAGAGGGGTTACATAACGAAATTTTCTCAAGATCAGAGAAAAAGAGAGAAAAGGATTTGGAAAGAGGAAGAGGAAAAATTCTACAAATCCCATGGCTTACCTCCCCTACCCATTCCACACTTTTATCCAAGGTATCTTTCCTTCTCCAAACCCCTCAGGAAGGAATGTTGTTTTTCCTCTGCACCTGCTTTGAGAGGGAGGTGAAAAGGGCAGAAGCTGATGCCTGACACAGGTAGCAGTGTTCACCTGGGCCGTTGGCAGAAATGGCAGCACAGGATGACTGATTAGCCAGCGGCTTCTTCCCTGCTCCCTGACATGTTTTTTGTAAGACAGTGCACAATGCCCAGGTAGAACACTACCCTGCAAGCTGGGCCAGCACCAAATGCAAGGCTGCATTACTTCCCCAAGACCTGCTAAAGTACAAGGAGCTGAATCACAGAAGGAGCTTTTTTGAAGACTTGAGAACAGGTGATAGAGAGGGATAAACCTGCTTGGAAACTTGTTAGTGAGAGACTGACATAGTGGAGGAAGCTACTAGATAAGAAGAGTGTGGCGTAAAAACCCGGAGCTTAGACTAGAGGAGATCAGGGGTAGATTTACTGAATCTTGTTGGAACAGTTTTGAAGGTGGGTAGCACTGGATATGTTTACAAGTATGAATTGTTTTATGGAGGAGTCAAAAGTTGGCATGCTCAGAAATCTGGAGCAGGCCAGTGAGTGGATACAGGCACACTCGGAGGAAACAAGGTAACATGAACTCATTGTGAAAACCAAGAAAAATCTAATCCAGTAATTGGGATGATCATTATGTAGAACACCATAATCATGCTATTACATAAAAGTGTAAAATCTCTTAAAGACAGGAAAGGTTTGGAACTAGTCTTGACTCACGACTGGCTTCCTTCTCTCTCTTGGCAACCTCTATTAGAACAAGAATGGCTCACAAAAGAGTCTCAAACTATTATTACTGGTAACTAATTTTCATCACATCCTGTAATTACACAAGAAAAATTTTCTATGTACAGAACCATGTCTGCACTTGGCCAGAATAATCTATAATATAAATGGTTTTTTAGATTTTTTTTTTTTTTAAAGATAGTATGCCTTCTGGAGATGAGAAAAATTATGCACCTTCTGTGAGAAATGTAAAAAATAAAACCCTGCCATTTCCTTCCTCTATCACTGTATGTATAATACTCAGAAATTTACCCAACTACTTCAACAAATTAATTTTAATCTGATGAAAGCATTCCAAGTCTTACTATGTTAAAAGAACTTCCAGGTGCCTACTACTACTGGCTAACCTTTCTTCCCAAATATCATTCAATCTGCTTATTGTTATTTCCACTTTGAATATTCAGATTGTGCATGGGATCAAAATACATTACTTAATCTGTATTTTTTCTGATTTCAATAGACCTTGAGGTGATTACAGGAAAGACCCAAGTCAGCACTGTACCCTGTTAAAAGTAATTCTTGAAACAGGAAACAAAAAGTGAAACCATAAAATTATACTAGGTATCATTTGAAACATACCAGCAAAGTAGGCTAATCTGAAGCCTTTTCTTGAGATGCTATCATCTGAATGAAACCTTATCCAAACATGATCCTGTGAAGAGATGTATGGTGAGGGAATGGAAGAGCCACATGCTCTATAGCCTTCAATGTTCTTGTAGCTTCCAATTGTTAACCAATCTGAGCTGCATCGTCGAGATCCCTGAACATCAAAATCTTGAAAGCTGAAAAAGAGAAAAGGCCAAAATTGCTACTGAACTGAATATTACACAAACAAGATGCTGAATTATTACACACAAAAATTAGATTGAAGTTCTTTTTGAAATAAATACTACTTCTGAAATAAAAAGAGTAGCTTCTCTCTACCCATGTAGAAATAGGGTTTAACCTTGTGCTGATACTTTTATATTACGAGGACAGCAAGGATCTATTCTGTCAAACAAAATGTTGCATCCACCACTTAAAGAAATGCAATTTTGCTACAAAAAACACACACTGTCTTAATCTAAAATTCTTAATCTAATGAAATTGTCCTTATGTGTCTCAATTAATGACTTCCATACACTACTAAGTGATTTTAACCCAAATTTCACCAGAATTTTAGCTAATGCTATACTTACGGCAATAACATGATTTGACATTATAAATACAGCTAAATTGTTCAAAATTATGTTTTCAGATAACACTTTCTCCCAGATGCACTACTCGGCTATCCCAGCATTATGTCATGGACTGCCACGATATGGCTGCACTCGGTCAAGACAAGCTGCCATGGTAATGACATGTGAGGGGGAGACTGTGCAAAACACGTCTGTACAGACAAAAGAGCACTATCAGAACTGAAATGTGGTATAGATGAGTGGAAGAAAACAACATGAAAGAAAAAAGGACTTTTATTAAAAATAAACTATGAAAAATTTAGAAAGCATTCTAGTAGCTGAACAGTTTTACCTACTTTACATTGCATTTATGCCAGACAAATATTTAGTAGAAAGACTGTTTAAATTAACAGGCAGAATTTAAACAAGTAACTGATGTCAAAGCAAATACTACATAATGAAGAACAGTTTATTAGGTCAGCAAGTCTGAAATGGAAACTGAAAAAAACCTGCAGGCAATGCAGCTTCATCATCAAGTCCATGAAGCAGTACTAACTTGTATGTTGATGCTAAAAGAAATCAGTAATCAGAAATGAACTGATGAGAACTTTAATCCACAAGTATTTTACATTACTACTTTAGAAAAGTTACAAGATATGTGAAACTGTGAGGATCTCCCTGCATTAGAACTCAGCCTTTCCTAAACTAGTATCTATTGACTTACTATTTGTCCCTGACATTTTTAAGCACACCAGGAGACCTCAGAGCAATGAAGCGTTACAGCATTTAGTCACATCTAGTAACATACTTTTTAATGAAAAATTCCTATGTTTCACACACATTGGAAAATTTCAAACAAATGAGCACACTGAAATTTTTTCTAGTCACCCATTCTCCAGTTAAAAACAAATGCTACACGGCTGTGCGCAAACAAATCAGATAAAAGGCAAAAACCAGACAGAACCGAAATCCTTCACTTACAGGAAGGAAGAGAAAACTGGTATGTGTACAACTGGCAGTTAAAAATGTTTGGTTAGTACTTCTTCCATCCACATGGATATTACAGGAGCTCTGTTACCTTATAGTAATGATCTCCCCTGGGTTGGCATGGATGTACCAGCTACAGTTAATTCGGGCAGGATACTCAGAGGGCCACCCTGGACTCGTGATTGTCCCACTTGGTGATCGAATTTGTTCTGGAATATCTCCACAAGCTAAAAAAAACATATATATTGAAAGCAACTTCATTAATTCCATTTTTTTAAAAGTCAGTAAGACAAAAAACCCCACTCAACTAATCAACACCTAATCAGGCAGAACATCAGAGTGAGTTAGATGACATACCAATTAAAAAACCCACAACTTCTAAAGGAGTTTGTAATGGAACACATCAATTTCCAACACTGCCACTGCAGCAGTTTTCATTTATGTCAATTACTATTACAGATTAAAAAATATCATCTATGTGGACTTCGACAACTTTATTAAGATTTCTTTATTTTAAAATTTACTTCTAATCTTTACAAATATTCAGTTCAATTTAACCATGCATTAACACCTTATATTGACATGTGCAGTGGAAGGTGAAAAACAAATTAAAGCTAAATAATCAAGCAGCTGAAACTTCTTGTCTTAGGTAGCAGACCCACTGTTTGGCCATCATTTAAACACCTTCCCCCTTCCAGTTCTTGGCATAGAAATGATCTCCATACACAATTCCAAATGCTGGAAAGTATAAGAGTACTTTCTGCAGCAGAGAAACTTGCATAACTACATTTCTGATAATGGACCAGAAAGCTTATATTTATAGGTCTAATTATATGCAACTGAAGTAACTCAGTCATTTGTACTCTTTATTATAGGTGCAGCTTTCTGCACTGGCCCTAACTCAGCTGCTGTTCTTTCCACAGCTCGAGCGTTCTCAATTCATCTGATTTTATTTCAAGGAACGTGCTTACACTTAACTTTGTGGATTTTTTTTCCCCGTGCTTTTCCCCGCTCTTAGCAGCCTCATATCCAAAGCCTGTCATATAGCATATACACAACCTTCACATAAACAGAAAGGCCAGAATACTCCCACTGCTTCAGAGCTTCAAATTATGAGGAAGTCTCAGTGGCAAGAAAACACAATAAAATTAACCGCCCTCTGTGTTTTTATTTTTCAGTTTTAGCACTGATAGTCCAAAATCTGCCAGGCTGTCAAAACTACTGGTAGCCCAGTAAGTTACACATGGTAGTCTGAACACTAGAACTATTACAAATAAGGAAGCATTTCCATTATTGTCTGATCATCAAAACCTTTTAGGATTCCTATTTGATTAAAATAGCCAATTAGAACTGATGAATAAACAGACATTATGAAGAATTAACTGCATTTATAACTGTGAAAAAGTTATAATTACATTATATTATAATAATGTTATTTGTGGTCAGGTCATTTTTTCCATTTTTATACTATATGGACCTGAATTTTTTATAAAAAATTATAATCTTATATTATTATTATTTTACAGTATTTCTATATGGCATAACAAATACACTTTAAATATATTTTAGAAGGACTAAAACCCAAAAATGCTGACGTATGTCTGAATTTTCTTTATGAACTTAAATACCACAGCAAAAATAAAACCCAGAAAATTTTCTGTTTTCCTGTATATCTGTAAGAGAATAATGCTTTAAATAGTTTCTCACATGTCCCTTTTTAGAGCTTTATTCATGATTCACAGTTAAATATTAGCATACAGTAACTGCAGGACACAGGAGCTACCCTAATATCATGGAATGAAAGTCACAAAATACATAAATATTATTTCATTTGAATATGCAATCATTCACTTTCTTTTTAATTTTTGAGCAAACCCTATAGGTGGTGCTCTAACACCATGATAATTTGGAACACAGCTCCTGTGCAAGTGATCTTTTGATACTTAACATTTGTTCAGGCAATAAATGTAAGGATTTGAAAGAAAAGCTGGTTATTGAGTTGCTAAAGTAAAATAGCAGTTTTAACAAAAACATACAGAACAAAAACATGCAAAAAAGGTAGAAGAGAGCATATTTTGTACCAAGCTTGCAAATGCTGGCAACAATGCCACATACTACTTGGTTACTACTGAAATAGTCCCCAGCTTCAAAAAAGTTGCCTAGAGGTGAAATTTATACTACAACATATACCTGCTATCAGATATTTCCAAACTGACAGACAAAATTTTGCCAGAACCTAAGAAGCTATTAAATTTACTTGACAAAGGAAACTTTGCATTAAAATACATTAAAAAAAAATCCATTCAACATGGGTTCATTCAGTTTAGAGTTCACCTCCAAACATGTTAACATGCGAAACCCTGCAGCAGTACAAACAGTAACATATTTATACACAAATATGAATGGAAGAAATTCTACATGAAAACCCTGTATAACCAAGGTAGTGCTTTCAGAGCATATGAAAGCTTCCAGTTTTACTCCAACTCAGGATTTTTTTATCTTTGCAGAACCAACCTTATCTGTGTAATTTCTACACTCTTTTATTAAGATTTTTTTTCTCTGTTTCTAGTAAAGCTCACACTACAGAGCTGACAGCAAAAGATGATCATTTGCAACAGCATCCAACATGGGGAGAGAGAAGCAGACTCTGGAGGGCATGGGAAAGCAAGAATGGCCACAAGCACAATAACATAGGGTGAACAAAACTATACAAGTGCTGCAGAGGAGAAAACACTGAAGAAAGTATTCATGTGACAAAGAGGGTGTTCAAAAAAAAGGGGACGGACTTGAAAAGCAAATTACAGCTTTCTTAAGTCCGAGTTGGCTAGACAAGCTAAACAGACTTGCATACGTGATATATATCCATGCACTAAAAATCTCTTACTTATTACTTGGGAGACAACAGAAATCTGTTTGCTTAAAAAGTGTATAAAGGTCAATATAACTACAGAAGCTACACTCCAGAAGTGCAGTCTTTTTGAGAGAGAATAATTTCTCAGAGATATTTTTAAAATCAAGGATAATCTTTTGAAATAAAACAGCTTTAAAGGGAGTATACTTTATAAAGACAATAGCAAGCCTTTAAAATCAGTTCAGGGCCCTCTGCCTAACAAGGGTGTTTCTCCTACACCATAATAGACTATCAGTAACATACATTTTATTCACATATTTGTAAACATGCAGAATGTAAGCAACACCATGAAGGATATGGGATAAAAAAAATTCAAGTGGTAGCATGTAAAACAGAAATGCATCAATAGAGGCAAAAATCCTCACTTTTAAGTTGAGGAAAATTTGGACTTTTAATCTCAATTGCTATCAGCCCTACAAGCATTTGTCAGACAGGTCAATTGTATCTATGATAACTTAAAATTACAGGAAAAAGGATTAAGTTTAGAATAATTTATTTAAAACATTAAAAATACATAAGAGAACAGAAGAAGGAAATTTAGACGAGTCAGGATAAAAGGAAATGAACTGGCAATCAAGGCAAAAGCACGATAGAAATTGAGAAGGTAGCTTTGTAGAGAAGCAAAGACACCCAGTGATGCATGGCCAAGATGTTTTCAAATATCATGCTGGTGGCTGAAATATTCTATTTGGAAGGAGGAACAAATTCCTCTTGCACAAGCATTTCTATATGCATGTTGTGTCTGCTTACATTCCCTTCAATGCCCTTGTATTCTTTGGCACAATTCTTCTCATCCATCTCCTACCTGTTTCAAACTCTTTTCTTTGATAACTTTTATTCTATTAAAAATGTATTTGCAATTCTGTTTGTTACTCTGATATAACTTTTCAGTAAATAGCAATACTGCAATTAGAACTAAGGATATTTCACATATTACAGTGTAAAATAATGGTCAAAAGAGCTTGCACATAATTTTCTGATGTATATGGACGTTCCTGTAGACATCTTAAAAACAGACACAACAGTTTTTCTTATTTCCTTCTTCCTGAAATATGTTTACCATCCTACATTAAACTACAGGATGTAAACATGTAAAGTACATGTAAACATGTAAACGAAAGGATGTTGACTGCTAAACAGAAGAGAATCAACTAGAAGTTTACTGTACCAAATTCAACTAGCAAGTTATAATAAGAAAATAATTAAAAAACCTATGCAAAATTTCTGTAGCAGAAGATCTAGAGAAGTAAAGTACCTGCAGTAAGAGTGAACAACATGTCAAGGAAAAAAGTCACTTCAGAAAAGCAGGGAGAGGGAGATTAGGGATTTATCTTCACAGTAATGCCAGGAGATTAGTTGAAAAGATAAAAGAATTAGCTTTCAATGTGAACCACAGGATGATAAGGTATGCATTATATTGGACATGGTAAGGACATGAATGCAGCTGGATAAATGATCTGAAGGTGTTTAAAACAGCTTAGAGTAAAAAGAGAATAATGTTGTGATAAAGTCTAAACCGTGAACAGGGAGGATAATTATTGCATGGTAACTCTCAGGAGCCACTGAAAGTCTAATGTGGGGAACTACAGGGGAAGAAGGCATGGGAATCTTTGCCTCCAGGTCAAGCCAAAATGCTTTAATTTAAAATGCCCTTTGCTCTGCAATACAGAGACATATGCAGTAAAAAGAAATCATTATACATATATAACAGTACTGCAGTTCTTGAAAATGTACAGTGAGGGGCTGGGGAGATGGGGAATTGGTTTTGCAATTGTGACAATTATGACTCAACATACCTTGAAGACAGACCTTAAAATATTTCTGAACTCTTCAGATTTTAAAGGCATAAACACTTTTTCTGTAGTAATAGCTTATATGCAAATAGACAACATTCCACTGTTGCTGCTGGCAGAAAAAGCATGCTCATATATTAGAGGGGTACCTGTAACTTGGCAATATAGTATACAAAGGCCACAGAGGTCTGTGCTATTAAAACATAATTTAGTAAGGTAGGTCACATAGTCTTACAGCAGCAGAAAGACAGGAAATCTACCATCAAGACAAAAATTTCATTTTAAATCTGGTCTCTGTACAACTGTCCAAGACAACTGCTTGCTTGGTTTTAACACCAAATGAAAGTTTGATTTAGAAAGATTAAAGGCCAGATGTCTTCTGTCCTATTTTACAGAAACTCTACTTAAAATTATTCTGATAAATATAAAGCTGTCCAGGTATGCTTGATGAAACATAAAACCTGTAAGTTAGAAAAATACATTTGGGAGACCAAACTTATTTAAAAGGAACTAGAAGAATAATTTCATTCTTCATCATCTTTTATACTTGGGCTATGCACTTAAATTTTAAGATGTATGTACAAAGAGCAGTAAGGAAAATGCTACTGGGTCAATCTATATGTTTTCTTCAGGTTGTCCTTAACAGATCACCCCTGCCCCAAATTCCCCAGTGAAGAACTTGCACTTTGTATTAAGAAAGAAACTTAGGAGTACAGTAGTATAGTATTTAATTAATTTTTTCCCATCTGGAAAGCTATTTAAAAACACAAGAACATCAGAGGTATCTTTTTTGGTGTTGGTTTTTTTTGGGGGTTTTTTTTTGGTTTTTTCTTTTTTGGTTATTATTTATTTCTAAATGGATCTTTCTTCTCAGTAGTTAAAAGTTCTATCTACCAGCTGTTGTTATCTTGTGTACAAAGTACGTTGCGTTCTGCTCTTCTTGGCACTGCCTTTTCAAGCATGCTGGCCAAAGTACTGGAAGTAGAGTCAAAAATTCCATTCACCTCTTGCCCAGCAGATGCTTTTCTGCCTGTATTATGACCTGTGACACAATGACTGCAGTTAACAGAGGTGTGAGGGGTTGTTAAAACATACTCTGAAAGCTGCATAGTGAGATTTTAGGTTGACTTATCATTTAGTGTTTCTCATCCATTCCAATTCCAGCAATAACTGTTACAAGAGGGGCAAGTAACTATATAGATATTTGTTATTTACAGTGTGCCATAAATGTAATACATATGATACTTGTTGCACCAGTACTATTAAAAAGCAATAGCATTCTTCGTTATACAGCACAAGAAGGGGTAACAAAGATCTGCTATGAACAGACTAAACAGTCTTTGAGTGGCGAGCAATAAAATGGAAATAGAAAGCAGTAGGTTTAAGAGACCACCCACTGACCACAAATTTATCCAAAAACTCAACCAAACAAGTATAAGTAGCAATACTGCAAGGATCAACTACAGTGAGATGTACAAGCTGTTCTCAAAAAGGACAACTTTGCATTCTGACTCTTAGTTTAGGAGAAGGGGGTATGAAAATCAGTTTGAATTCTAGGGATTAGAGGCAGTTTCCCTAGGGAAAGAACCAGGCTTGTATTCTGTTACCTGCTGAGGAGCCTTTATCTCCCTGTTTGCACATATTCTGGGCATCTGTATGATAAACCACCTCCAGCAGCTGCTGACACTGCACAGCATCTCAAGAACAAAGACTGCACACCAATGCCTCAATGGCCACACAGTCCCACCACTAACACACAACAGACCCAACTGTGGTTGCTGCCCAGAGGAGACCTAAAACTGACTTTGAGCAGCGTGTGCTGCTTTTATACCCCATATTCTCCCAGAATCTCATCAGTTTCTTGGTTTCACGAGTTCCAAATTTTTTTTCTTGTATTAAGGAAACTGTGCAGTCAAGTGTACAGTCATTTCAGTTAAATCTAATCAGGTGAAATGCATAACTCTTGGATTTACGTTATTTGACAGTAGCAGTGTCCAAAATTACATTTCAGTAAATTTCATTTCACAAAAACTTTACTGTGGAAAGAAAATATCAATTCAACTTAAACCAACTTTCCTCTTAGTTCAATGTTTGTATGGAAAAATAATTAAGCAGTCCACTTAGAAAGGCATAATCTGTTCATGAGCATGCAGGTATCAGTTTTATCTTATGAGAATTTTTCCATGTTCCAGTTGCTTCATTCCTTATTACATGCTGCAAAAGGCAGTAATAATTTTTATAGCCAAATATCTCTTCATAAGATACCAGGTGGCTTTCAATATTTACTATTTAAGTCATGCATGAAATTTAAACATTACAAAAAATGACTTACCCGTTGACACTCCTGAAATATGCACATTTTCAGAATGTTCTGCAAGAGCACCATTTCCTAAAATTAAACATAATGAATAAGCTAATTTCCAAGATAAAATTTGTAAAAATTCTTCAGATACCTTTTTACATAACAGAATGAACAAACCTGAAGTTATTTTAATTAATATTAAACATGAAAGGTCCTACATAAGTTTTATCATAAATTAAAGAGAAAAACTAGAGAGAAAGTTACCATACAGTAAAAATACCCCCACCTAAGCACTGTTAGTTCACTAGGAACAATTAGATATACTAGAAAGTAAAGGAACAAGCAGAGACTTATACTGCCAATTTTGAGAAACTTTATGCATGTTAGATGGTAGACTTTGTATTTTGCATCAAGTGCTATTTTATTTTCAAGAAAGGTCTGTTCCAATGCATCTTCCCCATCTCCTTCTAGAGCAAGATTTCTAAGTAAATGCTATGCAAATAAAAAGAGATCCAGGGGACTATGCCCATCTATTTCAGAAAAAATTGTAGCCTATACCCTTTATCCAGAAAGACAGTTCAGATGTAACAGGGAACCTTCAAGAGTAACTTCCCCACAGTGTTCATCAAAACAAAGTAGACTTGCAAAGATGAACAAGACCCATGTGGTCTTCACAAGTAAGAGACAAAAAACAGTTATCCTTCCAAACACCATACTGCTTTGTACTTTCCAAAGTAAAAGAAGTCTGCTAAAGCAAACACATTTGCTGCCAGGTGGCAGTCCTGGTACATGATGTGACACATAAAATTGTACTTGTCTGCATTTCTCCCCTCCTTTATTCATCATCTTTTCTTTTCACCTTTACGACAAATGTTTAGTAAAATCTTTCAGAAATTTTAGGAGGAAAGAGCTACTTTGATATATAAGCTCCTTTGAACACAGGCAGTGAATCTAAAATGTAAAATACTTCACTAAGCAAAAAAACCCACAACTCTTAATCCTTCAAAGTTTTGTAGTATTTAAGATTTGCCATGTCACACAGATTCTCCTGCATGTGCTATCATTTATTCTACCAGCACTGCAATGTCAGTGCACTATATCTGGGTAATAAGAACCTTAAATATATGAAGAAAACACTAATTCCTTTCATACAAATTTAAAGACTGGTACAAGTTGACCCAGAACACAGTATACCTAAGCCAGCACCTCAGTGCTCCTCAGTACAGTGATTACATATAAGATACTTAAAAAATTGCTCCCAGGGTTCACACCAAATACAGAAAGCTGTAATTTTTAGCTTCTTGGAGACAAAACACAGTTAGAAACCTGATGATCAGAATTTGTGGAAAAATAGCAAGTTTCATTAATTTATTTTTTAAACCTAAATTTCTTGGCTCTTCAAAGTGGCATGTTTCCCACCCCATTTTCAAAGTACTAATTTCACTGCATATATTTACATACCAAGTTGCTTTGTCTCAGTTGTTAAAAAAAAACACACTACAACAATTCCCCTCAATGTTCAAAACACTTAAGTATTTTTAAAACAAAAGCTATTTCAAGTACTGTGTTAGTGAGCAACTATTTTTCAATTAAACTATTTTCAAAGTAAAATATACATCTAAATTTTAAAAAACTGTTCTCCACATAATTTCTCCACTTTGCATATCACTGACATGCCAAGGGATGTTACCACTCTAATTTTGTGTGTACAGTAAGACTTAGCTCTCAATTTACAAAATAAACATATTTGCTGGAAAATGATTTTACTTGGAACTAATTCCACAGAAGCATATTTCTGATTGTTTTGTTTTCCATTATTTCCATCAGCATAAAGAAAACATTAACACATTTCAGGACCTCTTGTCTAACCTAAAAATAACACACTGACATTTAATCTTTCAAGTACACCAGGGATTATTCACCATTTTACTTGTAAAAAGGGGCATTAGCACATACAGCTATATCTGTAGTTATTGAACACTGAAAACGAACATCATGACAAAAAAGAAGAAACTCTCAAACATCTAGACATATGAAAAACCCAGAAGTAATTACATTGAAGACAGTCAGTATCTGAGCACTCCATTGATGCTCCCAGAATCTGAATTCCTGACAAGCTGCCTGTACATAAAGATGAGTAAAACAAAAACACCAGAATACTAATGAAATCAGCTCTGATAAAAATACAATAAACCATGAAAAGACTGACATAGCATTGAAGTGATGGAAAACAAAGCAAAGTATATATATATCAAAGACTGACAAAAACTATAAATCCGTAATAATGAGAAGCATACTAAAATGGGAACTTGCACCCGAATCCCGTATGTGTTGACTCAGAATTAATGGGTTAAGAAAACTTAAGCCAATACCTAAAGAGGGAACAGTTGAATATTTTCCATCTAAATATGCTTTATCTCAAGAGATTAATTGTTAGATCATAAAGTGATGTCAGATTTATTGTCAAACTAACTACAGTAATTAGTCAGAAGTGGCCCTAATGTGTGACGATGAAGCCTAAATTCAGATCCAAGTACTACAGTACCACAATAAGGTCTTTTTTTATAATAAACTCCCACCAAGCTTTCACTACTTTAAAGAGGAGAAATCTCTCAGATTTTTACTTCCTCTTTTACTGAAAACTGTCATCGAAACAGTGTGTTCAGATGCCATTTAAGTGTTACTAACTGCTGACAACTTTATGAAATTTTTAGGCAATGATCCTTATATGATCTCAACAAATAATCACATGGTTCCTTTTAAAGTTAGCCTGCTAGATGACCAATATATCAGGTAACAGATCAGTAACTTCCATTAAGATATGGGAACATAATTATCTTTGAAATTCCTGATAGTCTATTTAACACAGCAGAATATAAAAATGCAAAATAAAATTTCTTAGGTCACCAGTAAGTTTTTATATGTATGTCCTAAATAAATATTTGCTATTTATTCCCATTTCAAACTGTAGTTTTAAACTGAAACAGCTGTCACCTAACAAAACTCAGTGCTAGGTTTGTCCGTATCAGTTACAGGTGTCTGACAGCACAGCACTGGAAGCCACACACCAAGAAGAACCTGCCTTCGGTGCTGCCTGTGAGAAACCAGGATCGTTTTATTTTTTAAAACCAATATCCTCCATCACTTGTGTAACCAGGACTATACCTATGTTCTTCACATCCTTTTATAAACACTTAGTACAAAGACAAAACAGCTTTACAGCTTTGTATTACAGCTTTACTGTATATTGTATACAGTATGTCAGCTTTAGCCCTGCAGCTTAAGACACGGTCAGCAACTGCATGTAAGTTAAAAAATTCACATGGACAAGGATCAAGATAAAATCATGCATTTAATATGTTTTTTCTAAACAAAACAAAATAAATTCATAAATAGAATACAAAATTTAAAACTACTGGTAACCTACATGTTAAGCAAAAGTACAGAAAGTGCTTTTAATTACTTTCTACTGAGGTGCATGACTTTGTTGCCATCATTCATGGTAATCTCTAAAGATTGCTTGACTACAATATAAAAAACTCACCCAACTGGTCACCAAATGTTTTACAGCATGGAACAACCTCCAACATTTGAGGTGCTATTCAAAAGAAGAATGGTTATGTTCAAAGTTGTGCACCCATTTTACTTTCACAGCACAAAGCCATACCTTTTGACCTCCACCACTTTTTTCTGTTCCACTCAAATCCTCTGGGCTGCAGTGCCACCTCATCTAAGGAGCAGGCAGAGACAGACAAGTAGTTCCACAGACACTGAATTAACTCCTTTTGATTCATGTCTCACAGTTGACTGACCACAAAAGCAAGCAAGATTACACTAGGTCTTGCCTTCAGGTTTTCCAGCAGTTGGGGAATTTCTCCCCTAAAAATCCATATGAAACTATGGCAAACATACCCCACCCAGAAAATCCTGATACCGTCAAAACATCAGTTCCCAATATCCTGGTCCAAGACTCCCATACATAATCTGGAGAGGCGAAGAGAACCACGCAGAAGATAACACCATGGCCTTGGAAGACACTTGACTCACTAACTGCTTCTGTGGTTCATCATACGTAGGAGGTTAAATACAGGCCAGGGGAGTGGGCTGGCAACAAAATGTGGCAGCAGCAAACACTTCAACTAAAGAGCAAAGGAAAAGAGTGCTTTCACACTTGAAAAATATGACATGCTTGGAAAAATCACCTGCCAAATTCTATATATCTGAAACCCAGACAGAAGCAGTGAAGCTGAGCCTCACTCTGGAGGCTAACCACAATGCAGCAGCCTTCATTTTAGGATGTTACATCCCTACATCCATCTTTCCCCACAGTCTATGCTATGCACAGCTCTCAAAATGGGGTAAGTATCAGACTCAAAGGATTATGTGCATATAACTTCAGAGCATACAACTAAGCCTACAGTCCTGATATGAGCTACACCTTTGATTTATACCCAAATTTATGCATTTACAAAAAGCACAGCCAGACTCCCACTTACCTCCACCCTCCTATAATTAAGTGCTCCTTAGCCGAAATATTCAGATTAAACAAGACAACTTTCTCTTGTCTCTCTCCAAATATATAAATATATATATGTATATGAACTTGAAGGCTTTGGACAATGAACAAGTTTACCTAAATGCTGATATATTTGAGACAGCAAATAATGACTCTTAAATGAAGCAGTTTTGATTTCAAATTTACAAAAATTAGTAATGCTAATACAATACACTGAAATGATAAATAGTGCAAAAGCACACACAAAGATTTGGTACATGCAACTTTGTCCACTGTGATTGTAAAATCAAACTCTATAACTTAAATTTGAAATAACATCTTGTATCTTGAGACTGAATTAAATCCAGATTGTGTTTTACAGAAAAATTGATTGTTGAAATGAAAAAATGAAAATTAAAAAAAAATCATAGTAGAAAAGGCTAATTAAGTTACCTTTATTTCTGCTGTTATACTAAGTAGTTACCGTCCACAAAGAAAAATCACACACACCTATCTCCATTGAAGCTAAATTCTTCTGTATCAAGATTAAGCCTGTGCCATTATCCTCAACAGCCAAATTACAACCCCCTATAAACAGAACTGTATAAATTGAAGAAGTGTTGTAACTGAACAGCTATGAGTAGAGAGCTTTTTCTAAACTACCTTGAGTTAATAGGTACTGTGGTGCATAATGAATGCTACACAAGCAGACTGGACAGGGCATTTTTCTAACCACAATTATCAAGAGCAAGAGATCAACCTGTTCTTGTATATTATGTGTTTCTAAACACCCTTTACTGTGATACATGTTCAACTTGTACTTCATGACCAAGCATCCTTTCTTCATCCTACTTCCAAAATTCTTTCCCACCCTGTACCTTACAAAGCTGCTTCAAAGCTGTCCTGAAGTTACCTTGCATTATTCTTCGCTAAGTTTTGCTTCTAATTGACCAAAATAAGGATACTATATGCTTTCAAGAACAAACTGGTGCTGCCTTCCACTCACCTCACTAAAAAGCCACTTAGCAATGGTTCTTTGACTACTGAGTGCAAAAAATAAAAATAACCTTCTTCATCTACAGATATGGGAGCTGGAAAAATCCATGATCCCTCTGCAATATCAGGCTTCTTGGAATGACCCTTTTTGATAGCACATTTTGTGACAGTCCCAGCCAGTGGCCCACTTCCTGCAAACACCTAAGGACAGCTGAGCAGAAACAAGCTTCCACTGAAGATGCCGTGTGTCCTGCTGAGCCGCAGTCAGGCTCCTCTGCCAAGCCTTGAGAGAAAAGTGGCAAAGGCCACTGCCTGCCTACCACACCTTTATGGTTAATCCATGGTTATGATGTTACAGCCCAGAGCAGGGCATGTGGGAGACCAACAGAAAAACAAGTACTACTACTCTTCTTCAGCTAAACTAATGATCTATAAAGGTTCCTTCCAACACAAACCATTCTATGATACAAGCATTAGTTCAGTATGTAACCCAAAATACTTTATTGGATTACTTACTTGTGGGTCACCTGCAGTTAATGAGCCAAAAAAAAAAAAAACAGTTAGGAGATTTCTCAGTCTTTTGACTCGTCATTTACAACCTCATCTCTTGAATGCTTTCCTTATATTTGTTAAACTAATGTGCATTTAGAATAAAATGCATCAGCTGCAGGATTAAAAGCTGGAACCACAGCCAAGAGCTACACATGCATAGGTGTATGGCCATACTGCCGCCAAGCTCTCCTGCAATGCAAAAGGATCAGTATTCAGTATGCTGAAAGTACCAAATGAAATAAATACTTTCTGTTATCTCAGGTAGACGTGAGCGTGCAAAAAGGACTAGATGTGTTTTTTCCTCATTTATAATCCAGTCTCAGAAATCAAAGTTTCTCCTGTAGTTTCTTTTCTATCTGTGCACCATGTGTTCTCCAACCACTGCTAAACTGAACTACAGAAATTCAAATTTTCTCTTCCTCAGAAGGCAGAAAGAGCTGCATCTGTGCTTCAAATTAGATGAATGAAGGAACTGAAAGTGAAGCAAACAGTGAAGTCAAATAAAAAGAAAATTAAGAGCAGTCTAATAGTTTGAAACTTCCCCCCCCCCCCCACCCTGAACAGTCCATGAAATAGGGAGTTATTCATACCAGGAATGCTTCAAACTAAGTGTGGCACAGCTCAGAACATACAGTCCACTGAAGTCAGGCAACCATTTGTAATATCTCCATATCCAGTAAAAAAGCAAAGCAGCAGTATCATTCCCAAATTTCTATAATACCAGTCCCAGCTTTTATAGGTACCACCATTTTACTATTTCCTGCCTTCTGACAGTTCAGTTTGCAATCACTACATCCCTTCTATTAGAAATATACATGAAATAAAATTAGTTTGTGTACCAATATGGATTTGGATCAACTACTCAGAATAAGATTCACAAACCACAGTAAACTCATATTTTCCTGTCTTCACTGACTTTTTTTACATAAAGTATTGCACTTTGACCACTAGTTTTTGTCCTACACCCAGCGGCTGCATACTTCCTTGACAAAGGGCAATATGCAACCCAGAAGGCAATTTAAAAAGCATATTAGAAGGGATGATACTGACTTTTAGACATTAACTGATCAATAATCTCCAAGTGTAGCTGAAGAATCTCCAGAAGAGTTATTGACAAATTTTATATTATTTATTTTCAAATCAACAGTTTGGCATTAACTACTTAGGCTTACTTTACTTTTTCCTTATTTCCTTAGGGTTAAGTACTGGGGTCATCTGAATTTCAGGTGATCATTTGTAAATCAGATTTCAAATGTGCAGCAAGATGCATCCTTTATGTGAGGGATGGATTAAACAACCATTTATTTTAATATAAAATGACACATGCAATACACAGAAACACTGCCATACAGGCATCAGTCAGAATTTTCTACTGAAGACAAGCAGAGCAACAATGACAACATTTACTGCAAATTCCAGTAACAGAAGAACATCTGCTGCAAAGAGGATACAGTTAATGTATCTAAAATTTCAAAGAGTGAAGACCAATGTTCAGAGGAATTGAGAAAGTGTTGTATATGCAAACATTACAGTGGCATAGGTAATTTTTTTAATTAAGAATAAAAATTACTAACAGATGAGACTATACTGAAATAGTAACTTCTTTAAATGTTTAACAATACAAAATCCAGAAATAACCACATAAAATTTCACTGTAAAAGCGGATAAAGCACAGAATTTGCTTACAATACTCACTGTTATTTTATATGGCATCATTTTCATTTTAGACTGTGATGTAACTTTATTTAGTAAGTTAAGACAAAAACTAAAGAATCAATTCTGCAATTGAATAATTTTATGTAGGTTTCAGATTTTTATTTTACAACAACCTGCATCCACCATTTTATGCCTAGACAATTATTCTTGGGTATAAAATAATGGGTAGGGTGCTGCTGAAAGTCTGCACTGCATACTCAAAACTTGTCTAACATTGTCTTCTTTTAATCACTCTCTTACATGCCCTTTCCTTCTCTCAGAGGAACTTTGTGCATAACATGTAGTTGCATGACACTTTTGAAAAACAGGACTTTATTAATTTCTTGGTGAATAAAACAGTCATGAAGGTTCCAAACCCACATTTGCTCTAAAAAGCCTAAGCTCAAAAGTTAATCAGTACTTGAATGAACATCAGACCTATCTTTAGGGCCGTAAGTAGGGCCACAAAGGTGATCAGAGGGCTGGAGTACCTCTCCTATGAGGAAAGGCTGAGAGCTGTGGTTATTTCAGTGTGGGTCCTATAAGAGAGAGCTGGAGGGCCTGTGGTGACAGGGCAAGGGGTAATGGAAAGAGAGCAGGCTTAGTTTGGAAATTCTTTACTATGAGGCTGGTGAGAAACAGAGGAGTTTTCTCCACATAAAAGTTCCCCATCCCTGGAAGTGTTCAGGGTCATATTGCATGGGGAATAGAGCAACCTGGTCTAGTGGAAAGTCCCCTGCCTATAGAAGGTGAAATAGATGGCCCTTTAATAGCACAGGCCATGCTATGATGTATTTTATAATTAGTAACACTGAATTAAAAATCTCCAAAGAGATTTTTATGTCCTACTATGTTTTATTACTTTTACATTTCTTAGCGTTGCAATTACTCCACACCTAAAAAAAGTCTGCATTCTTTCTTCAAAAATTGACTATTAAAACCCATTCTCTAAAAATCTAAGTTTGTTACATCAGTGAATGCTTTGAATTTCCAAATTACAAATCTATTAGCTTCTCTACCAAAACATGATAAATCCTTTATTCCTGACAGTTTTATGGTGTGAACTTGGGATTTGTCTACATTAGTATTTTGTTTCAGGTAGGAGACATGTTTCTGAATCTCCTGATCTGCTCCACTTCCTGTGCTTTCATGCACATTACACTGGGGCCTTGGAACCAGCAAACTGGATTTCTTTTAAAGGACATGGTTCTACTTGTAATGGATACTGAGTTTTCTAGGCCACACTAGACCTAGTCCAAGCAAAACCCTTTAGAAACATACAGCACAAACTTATGTCTTCAGCATAACTTGTTTTGCTCCACGAATCCCCTCTTGCCAGGGGATGTATCAATGCACACCGCAAGCATGTCCTCTACTCCCCACAGCTCCAGTGCTGCCAGGGAGGCTCCACCTCAATTTCAGAAATAAACTCAGACTCCACAGCATTCAGTGTAAACCATACAAGTTTTCATTCTGGATTCACTTGGCACTGCATACATTATTTACTAATATTACACCAATTGTGAATGCCATAGCAACACACATAAGAAATTGCATAAAATTCCCTGAGATGTTAGCATAATACAAATTTCACATAGATGCTGCCAGCCAGATGATGCTGGAGTCTCAAAACAGAGCCCACAGCACCATCGAAACGTCAAGCAAATGTTTGGAAGATGCTGCAGTCTACAAACAATTCACATTCTTGTGCCATTAAGTGTGGCTTCCCAGTCACTTTCCACTCTTCTTTGTATTTTGAGTCTTTTACCATTAAAATACATAATTTTAAAGTAGCAGCTAAACTAATTTGACTTAAAGATTTTTGTGTGAAAGTTTTAGAACAAAAAAAAAAATAGTTAAAGCTTCTCAGTTGTTGTTTGAAAAGGCAGGGACAGAAAAGAACCTGACATTATTTTTTATTCTCAGTCAAAAATTCCACAAACTATTTATAGACAGCTTTAATATACTTGGCAGCAAGCAGTGGAAATTGGAAATCTAGTAGAGACACTGGCTCAGCTTCAACAAGATTCCTGATTTTAAGTACATAAGTAGTTCTATTCATGTCACACTCCACCCTACTTCTGCCCTGCCAGGTATAAAGGAGGTTACCTGACTGACCACTGCCTGAAGGTTGTACATGTTCTCAGGTGGTAGCCTAACGCAGCACTTCACATTAGACAGAGAGCAGGAAAAAACCCAGATTACTAAACCAAAATTAAACAATTCAAACAGTGAATTCAGTCACCTAAATTACAACTAAATCTCAACAAAAAGATTGAGAAAATCAGAGGAAAAGGGAGTAGATCCAAACTAGCAGGGGAAGCAAGAGGGACTATACCGCCTACCCATTGTTATATGAGCTATGTTCATGATGAGGCTTAGAGGTCTATTCTTAACTGATTAGACCCTATCACTAATTTGAATCTAACACTTTGCCCTCTTATTTGGAAACTTCCACTGCTATATTATTTAAAATACTAAAAAAACACAAGTTTCTAGCTATTTTAAACAGCTATTTAAATTATTAAAACTCTGCTATTTTATGAAAGAATTGCTTAGCGCATTTGGTCATGCTGAACAGCTGTAACTATCCTTTTCTGAAACCCCATTTCAGAATTCAAACTACGTCACATTTGAGAAGTGCCAGACTAGGGGAAAATTTTGATGTGTGGGCTGCACAGTGCTTATACAGGAGAGGGAAGAGCAACACAAATTTGATTCACATTCTTCATATGTGTCATACTTTTACCTACTGGTTTCTTTAAATTACGGCTGCAGTAAAAAGATTTGTTTTTTCATCATGCTAAATTATTTCTCATCTTAATTCTTTGTAAGTACAGGAACAAACAAAGTTGTGTTAGCACACAACAATCTATGTAGAACTGGTGTATTGTATTTTAAAAAATTAAAATCAAAAACCCATAACCATACAAACAAACAGATTTCCCTACTCTGTTACAAGTTAGATGGTAACAGCAGGACTTAATCAGGTCATATATTATTAAAATATAATACTGCTGGTTATCCTCTTTTCCTCTCATGATTTGGGCCTGTGCCATCCTGAAAAAATGCTAACAGAAGAAATTAAATCATTATTCATAAACAATAACTGCAACTATCAGAAAACTATTATAAGGTTGAAGAAATGAAAATATAATCTGCTATTATTCCATGAATCTCTACCAGGAACCCACAAAACATGCAAGTTTCTGGTTCCAGATTACAGTATGACTCAGATTTACAACTGTTTTTTTTTTTCCAAAAAAGACTGAAATAGTGTAGGAGTACTTGATATTACAGGGTGGGAGAGAATCACGAGGGTTTTTGAAAAGAAGAAAAACATTGCTCTACTGCTGCACCTTTATTAGTGAGCCTACGTGTCATGTGCCAAAAAAAAAAAAAAAAAAAAAAAAAAAAAGGCATAAGATAAATCCAGAGAATAATGGTTTCAAAATCCAGAAAGCTAAATGGATTCCTAAAATAAGTTACAACATCTATTTATTTCAAGTCTTTAATTCAGCAGAAAGTCTAAGACGTCACAATCCAGACAGAGATCAAGAATGAAATTTCATGGTTCTGATTGAAGCAAAAACAGGAGATTGAGAAATGAAACTGTAATTTCCAGACCTGCTATATTCTTTTTGGAACATTGGCCTCAGCAAACCAGGGAATACTGGGGTCAGTGGCATAGTGCTGCTAAGCTTCAAATCTACCTTTATGACAGTAACAATAAATTAGAATTAACTGCAACACATCCCAGCTGAATTCACTGTAGTGACAGAAGTGACTTGAAAGCAAGCAGTTTACTGGGAAGGGCAGTGAAGCAACAGTATATTTACAGCACACTTAGCACATATATCAAATATAAAAATCATAAAAACACTGCATGTTTATTGCATCTAGGAAAAATATCCTCATTTGAGGATATTTTCTTTCCTCCTTGCTACTTATTACTAGAAATAAAACATTGATTTTGACAATTTTTATACTTTTTAATGTGTTTCTTTTTCTTTCTGATAGAATTAAAAAGAGCTCCCAAGAAAACTTGTTTCCTTTAATCTGTGAAAAAAAGTTCACAGAAACTACAGACCTTGCAAAGACTTGTGCAGACTTGTTTTTGCATAGTCTGGTAACTGGAATTTTTAGACCCCACACACCTATTCACACTGAAACTGAACTTAAACCACATGTCATGCTATCTGCCCAGCTACCTTCCAGTAACACAAGACAGTGTCTTGGTCTCTTGTTAATGCTTCACTGAACTAATTAAAGTGTAGAAGTAACCGTGCACAGTGCAACCCTGCACCCATTGTGCACCCAGTGGGAAGAGCACAGCCAAAGGGGGAAAGAGCTCCTAAGGCAATGCACCCTTTTTGCCTGTCCCTTCAACATCTGTGAAACAATGCTTTTTGTTAATAGCATGCAAACAACCTCGTGCAAAATTAATTACATTATTTATTATGAGCTATTTGATCAACTCTAGTTTCAGCAGACAGAAGTGGAGATGTAACCGAGTTTCAAGGCAACCACACCATGTAGGAGCTTCTGTTCTCGCTACTGAAGACATTGAATTGACACAGTTCTTGCTCTAACGATGTCAGCTGGTAAATTTCAATTGCTATGATAGGAAAGGCGATTAATTAGCTGCACTAACTTTCTAGAGTTGTCTAAGCAATGCTGCTTATTTAATATCCTCAGGACTTAGGAAGAATAAGAGATGAACTTGCTATAACTTGCTGGTCATAATATACTGCATTCCTCAAAATGTTCTGTGAATCACAACAAATAAAAAAAGACAAGACATTAACAGAAGATAGATTAGAAGGCCTGCAAGACATGATTTTATTCAGATTAGTAGCTTCTTTAAATAAGAATCAGATCTTGAAATTGGTAAAGCATACTTCTAATATTAACATGTGTGCACATGCTTGAATGGGTACATTCAGCACCCATGAAAGAATTCTGCACATGGCAGACTTGATATTTTTAGATTCTTTTGTTCAAATAGACTTCATTCATCAGAGCAAACACGATAAGGAAAATAGCCAATAAAATTTATAATTTAGTAAAAATTATTTTGTCTCCAGTGTTTTATGAAAGATCTATATTCTTATTTGAGAAAACTCCATTACAGCTACTGCATTGATTCAAGTCATTGATTCCAAATAGGAACTCCTGAGAGCCTCATGGATAATTTTTTTAAAGTCTAGAAGCTGTCTATATGTATTCAAAAAAAATTGAAACCAATTGACAAGTAGGTGCACATCGCTAAGACCCAAATTCTCTCCCTCTCTTTGAAAAGATCATTTCCTTTTTTCCTCCTTCCCTTCTATGCTATCTCGCTATAAATCCTGTGATTCTTGTCCTGCAAGACTAATTCTGGTGCTGTACCTCACACATGAGCATGAGTACACCTGTTTTATTTCAAACACCATGGAGTATCTTAGAAATAAATTTTCAAAATAAATTTATGATAAATTCGGAGTCATCTTTACTTGGCTCATGATACAGTAACATCCCACTGCATGGCTATTTTTCCTGTAACAGTACAAATAAGCTTTTCTCATTATTACAGCTTCATTGTGTCAGGAACTGTACAAACAAGAAAAACAACTCTTGCTTCACAGAACTCATTGCTTTGTAAAAACTGGAAATCTCAGGCCACCATGTTCCAAAACATAATCAAATGGCAGTGCTTTACAGGAAGCACAGCAGAGACACGTGGGGTCAAAGAAAGCACACATAATGACTTTGTGTTTCCCATGGACAGAACTATCCAGGTAGTGGGAAGCACATAGGAAAGAATGACTAGGCTTGAGTAATGTTCATAAGTGATAAAGCTATCAGTACTAAAGAAACATAGAACAACAGGAAAGTAAAACCAAGAGAAACAGAACTGACATACAGCTATCCTGTGTTAACCATCTCCTCATTGTGCTTCACTTTCCCTCTCTCCCCCAAATCACTGAGAAAAAGTACAAAATTCTGAGCACTGAAGGGAAGGGCTTGTCCCTTTCATGAAACATTTGGAAATTCTGAATCACATTGGTTGTTCTGGAGGTAGTAACAGAGACAAGAGAGATAATGTGAAAGCACTTTTAATATAGTAATTGTAAGATAAGGACAGTTAACTTTACCACCTTTCTATGAACTGGAAACAAATGCACTTCTGACAGCCAGAATACTATTTCTCATATTGCACAGGACTGTAGGGTACTACAGCCTCTTGCCATGGGGGTTTCCAGTAGTTAGAAAAGGTAAACATAATCTTCTATTATCAGGGACTACAAACATGAGTATTGGATAGTAGTATGACTCCAAAATTGCAAAATAAAGAAAAATAAAATCCCTTCTGTAGAGCTAGATAAGCATTTGACTAGACAGACAGTTTAGGCAGCTGCAGTTCAGCAGAGTACAGCACAACCTCAAGACAGCTATAGTATACATAATATCTGGATGAAGAGAACACAACAAAGTCTGTTTCAAAACACTTAAGTATGTAATATCATGCTATCAAACTACATTCTCACAAATTACCCCTGAAAAACTCACAAATTACCCCTGAAAAACTTTAAGTGTGTTATTTGCTATATAGAATTCTGGATTTTGCTTTTTACATAGCAAGTATTTGTGACAGAAACTCAAAGATCACAATTACTCACAGCTGCCATAGTTTACAAATGAAGGCTTGTTTGTATGACCCTAAATGCACTTTCTTGTGCCTACTCTCAGTAGTCCGTAAGAAAACGTCTCACATTTTATGGGCCAAAAAATCCCAAATTTTATTGTATTATAGTAATCTAAGCATTCAAGAAGTTTTTGTTCTTTTCTTTAACAAGAAATTTGAACTACATTCAGATTTCCTTCTTAAATATGCACAGATATTTGTGCAGATATCTGTCTGTCAACTACATCCATGTAGTCCGGGACAGCAGAACCATAATTTCTATCAAAGTGCTTTGCAGGAAATTGGAAACATCTATAAAATTCATGATTCATGTTTATCTCAGGGTCAAATTAACTCAAATGTGGTGGTACATTACACTCTGAACCATCATGTTTTAGATGTAATTTCACTGCAATTCAAAAGAGCAAAGAGATTTTCAGAAGTTTGGTAGTTGAGAGGTATGAGTTGGCCCACTCCCCTTCAATGTTACCAACTGGATGAAAAGCCTGTGAAATGAATGACAAAGAAATCAGCTTCCTCCTTTCACTGAAACATAGCCATACTTGGAACCATACCATTTCCCTCAGCTTCAACAGGGCCAGCATGAGGCTGCCCATTTCTAATACTCCTGTTCTCAGGCTCACCCACACGCCAGTCCCACCAGCAGAACTAGGAAAGGAGGTTCAAAGAAACTTGCTTACCGGGGATGAGCACTGGGAAAACCAAAGAGCATCACATTGCAGTGCTCTGAAAAACCTTACTATACCATCAGTTCCCCAGAGAGGGAAAAGCAGGCAGCCACAAATAACACATACACACACAGGCATTTGCTCTAGGGCAGGCTTCCAATGACAAAAGCACAAATAGGAAGAGAGATTTAAACACAGTAAGAGGAATGAATATCTTGGAGAAGAGAATGCCACCTAACAGGTATTTCCAAAATCCTTATCACCACATACCCTTACATTCACATTTATAATTACCTTCCAGTATGCTATCCCTACACCTAGCACACCTCATCTCTTTGACACAAGCTCTTCTCATCTATGCTCTTCTTGATCAAAAAACACTCTCGCTACTTGTTTACACAAGTCATTAACTTCCTAAGGATATTTTAAAACAACTATTTCTTTCTGCAATCCAGCTTCCTAAAAATAATTTATTAAAATATATGGGATAATATAAAACAAAAATTGACTCTGTGGAAAACCCTGGCAAGAATGATTCTGATTAACACCAGATGACTGAAGGTCAACTTACATAGTAACTGCCTGCTCCTTTGTCCATTCATTTCATAACCTCATCCTCCAAAAGCCACTTCAGTTGTTTAATTTGAGGATATTCACTGTTACTCAATGAAGTAACTATCAATTCAAGCTTCACTTCCTGTGGATCACTCAGTTGTGCACATCTGCACACTACCCACAACTTCCAAACGCTTTGGACTATTTCTGTGTTTGGGAAAGACTAAAAGTACCAAAAATCCAGATAATAAAAGTCTTCTAACACAGAGATTTCATTGTAGATTCGTTACTAAGTGTAACAGATTCCAAAAAGAATACAGTAATCCATAATAAAGAATGTTCAACCTCTGCTTCCAAGAAAATGTATGTGGTCTGAAGGAGCTCTTTAAATGGCAGCAGCAGATCATCACTAACCTCTTAAAGCACTCTGCATCCACTCACTTAAAACACAGATGAAATATACAATAGACTGCATTTCTAACGAACAGATAAGAGGAAATATCTGTATATTAGGAATATCTGTAAAACCAGACAAGGATAGGAACTGGAGTTCTAAATAAAGTAGAACATATACTGCTCTGAAAGTAGCCTATTTCCACTTCCACGACAAAAACTCAGCAACTGGGTATTTCCCAGAGGGATGCTGTTGGCATTTAAATAATTTAGGACAACTCTTCATTCTCTGTCTTCCCTCTAAGGGCCAGACTAATCTGCCTACACTGAGAATTGAGACTTCTCTGCAGAGGAGTTCAGATCATTAAGTCATGCTCCTGCTGGCTCACATTCCTTTAATAAGTCTGCCTTTTCCCACACTGACTCTGCCTTAAATGACGCCAAACCAAGACGCACGAGTTCACTCACACAGAATCAGTATAGGATCAGAAATGTCGAGTAACAAACTCTATACATGCACAACTATGAAACAGCTACTTATTTTCTGTGCTTCAGCTTCTACCTTGCTCAACATACTTTACAGGAATACTGTCAGTATTAGTCTATCTTAATAATTAAATCTCAGATAATAAAGAGCTTTTAGGACACTACGCAAAGAATATATTAAACCAAAAATATTTCTTGGAAGTTTGCTACTAACCATGTCACATCTTGAAGCACAGTAAATTCAGATGCAAGTCAGGTTTATAGTATGCTTTTGGAGCAAGCCTTTTTTTAAGAAGAAAGCCCATTACCAGCAAGTCACCACTAGGTACACACATGCTCTTTTATAAAGACAAATCACATGTGAAGTTAATGGCCAGAAAGGGAAAGAAACAACAGCCATATTTTGGGACACTCAGACTCAACCTGTGTATGCTTGAAAAAGAAAAAAAAGAGTGGTTTTTTTTGAAGAAAGGGATGAAGAATGCTTTGGAAAAAGAGCTAAAGGAATATGTATTACTTTCTTATGTTAACACCATTTACCAAACTTGATGGGCAGTTGTATTCTTTTGTATTCTTTTGTAACATGAAAAGCATTGTTACACTTTTGCATTGATGAAAACAGATTACATCCCTTACAATTCCTTACCGGTAACTTTGTCTAATGAACAATAGTAGTAAATCACAGTTTAAAAGGCATTGGCTTTGCTCTGTGTTGGCTCTTTGAGAAACAAAAAGGGTATCTCTAGAAAAGGTTCAGTTCTGGGGAACAAGTATAAAGGAAACCTGGAATATTTAATTGTACCAGAGTTTTCCATTCCTCATCTGTTATTGATGATAGAGACATATACAACTTTCTAAAATTAGGGAGAATTTTCAAGTTGACAGAGATCACAAAACTGAAGAGTAAGGCTTGCTTGTGATAAAGCAAATGTTGTGAAGACAGCATACATGCAAATTTTTACACCATTAATACTTCACCCTGATTGCTATCCACTTGACTATTTACTCTCTTTTCTTTCTGGATCATCTGCAGAAGTAGTCAGAGGCTCAGCACTGACATTACATGACAACATTTAGACGGAATCTGCCATTATCGGTGTTAGGACACCAAGACAATGTGATTTCTCAATACATTTGCGTATTCACTTGAAGTACTTGAGCTGGTTCAGCCCCGGAAGGTAACTGGTTAGGCTTACTGCAGCCACACAGATGGCATTTCTGTCGGCCTATGTCCTCACCACTGTATAGGTGCTGCAAATCAGTGTTTTGGGTTTTTTTAAATGATCATGGATCATGCTACAGCAGGTAATACTTTATTCTGCATCTAAAAGGTTCTAATGTTCCAATAGCTATGGCTTTCCTTCTTAGGAAATGTAGCTGGAAGAGAAGAACAGGTCTATTAGGTTTCAATGCATTAATTCAGCTGTAAAATAAAGGGTTAAAAATTACTTTCATTTTACATACATTTTACTCTATTAAAAGCCAACCTGATAACAATTTTCAGCACTTGCTCCTACAGCTTTTTTAAAGGGAGGCACTGAATTTTAAAATAGCAGAAAATGTAACACAGCATGGTGACAAGTACAAGATCAATGTCAGATATAATGCCTACATGTTCAAATTCCTATTTATCTGCCTTTATATAAAGAAGTATATTGCTAATTTGAGTACATATCCTTCCTGTTTAAGAGCAGATTTCTATATATAGGGAGTAAAGCATTCCCAGGACAATGGAACCCCATGAAGTGCAAACCAAACTCTGATCATCTGTCTAAATAAACTAAAGTTTCATCAATACACTTCAAAAATACATCAAAGTACAATTTAATTCAGTACAGACATGAAGGAGTTGCTTAGTAAAGACCTAACACCATGATCCTTAGGTTCATAGCAGTAATTTATATACCACAACTGAACAAGTTTAAAGCTAGTTCAGACCTCTTTGCAATCACAGTAACTCATCTCCCTCAAAAAAAAAATTGTTTGATGTGATCATTTTAGCTGAGCAACACATACACCTGAGTAACTGCGCATGCTTATTTCAAATTGGGTGCTTTTGAGTATTTTATTGTCTCTCAAATGCACAGTATGGCCAGTAAGCAAGACTTCAGATTAAAAACTTCAATTCAGCTTTATTTTAATAATCAATCATTTCTGAAAGCTTTTGCATTTTATGAAGTCCTAAATGACCAACACTTTAAACCGCTATCTCAGACTTCAGATTGACCTCCTTTGTAAAGCTGCAAAATATGGGCAGTTTCAGAAAACTGGTTAAAGGGAGTCAAACACAGATCTATTCACCTAGTTCTCACATATATATTCCTGACTTCCATGCTTTTACTTAACATTTTTAGACTGATGTACAGCTGAATATTTCAAGATATTAATTCAAAAAAAGTCACTATCAAGCACCAATAAAACTTTCTGTTCCATAGTAGTGAGGGATGTCTCTCAACCCCCCAGCAATGACCTTAACTCTCTGTGCAAATCGGACTTGAAGGATGTCATCACTGTGTAGGACAGTTGCACTGCTGCTCCTATGAATCTGCACAGTTAGAAAATAGGATTTCTTATACCAGGAAAACTCCTTATGGACCCTAAAAGCACCTATATTTGGTTTACATGGCCAGGTTTTGGTAGCAGGGGAGTTACAGGAGTTGGCTTTCTGCGAGAAGCTGCTGGAAGCTTCCATTGTGTCCAGGAGAGCCAATGCCAGTCAGCTCCAAGACAGATGTGCTGGTGGCCAAGGCTAAGCCCACCAGAAACACTGGTAAAGCCTGTGATATCTTATTCAAGAAGAAAAAAAAAGTCATTGTGCAGCTGTAACTGCAGCCAGAGAAGAGCAAAGTGAGTACATGTGAAAGGAACAACTTTGAAGACACCAAGATCAGTGGAGAAGAAGGGGGGGTAGGTGCTCCAGGCACTGGAGCTGAGATTCCTCAGCAGAAGATGGTGCAGCCCTCCCATGGTGAGGCAGCTGTGCCCCTGCAGCCCATGGAGGACCACAGGGATGCAGAGATCCACCTGGACGTGTGGAGGAGACCCACACTGCAGCAGGTGGATGTTGAGAGGAGTCTGTGGCATCATGGGAGGCCCATGCTGGAGCAGGCTCCTGGCAGGGATCTGCAGTCCATGGAGAGAGAAGCTTACACTGGAGAAGGTTTCCTGCTAGGACTTGTGACCCTGTGGGGAATCCACACTGGAGTAGGCTGTTCTTTAAGGCTTTAAGGCTGTTCTTTAAGGACTGCACCCCAAGGAAGAATGGCCCACGGTGCAGCAGTTCCCACTGCTGACCGTGGGAAGGGCTCAAACTGGAGAAGTTCATGGAGAACTGTTTCTAATGCAAAGAACCCTACACTGAAGCAGAAGGATTCCTCTCTCTGAGCAGCAGCAGGGATGAACTGACCTAACCCTCAATTCCCTGTCTCCCTGTGCCACTGGTGGGCATGAGGTAGAGCTGAGAAAGGGGGAAAGGTGTGAGATGGTGTTTTAAGGTCTGTTTTTACTTCTCATTTTTCTGCTCCAATTTTGTTAGATTTGGTTAATATCTCTAACTCAAGTCTGTTTGGTTTATGACAGCATTTGGTGAATGATCTCTCTCAGTAACCTTATCTCAACCCACTAACCCTTTGTTATACATTCTCTACCTAGTCCAGCTGCAGAAGGGAGTTAAAGAGTGGCTTTTGTAGGAGCCTGGTGTTCAATCAGGATCAGCCCACTACAGTTCCACACACAAGCTTTGCAGTTCCAACTGACAGTGGGGAAAGTGGACTGTGCTCCTCACTACAGCAAGACAACAAAGGTATAGTTCTTTCCCTAAAACCTCACTCATCTACAGCATAAAGGCAAAAGGCCTGTGTACTGTCCCACATTTCCACAACGGATAAGGAAAACTGGAGTACCAGTACTGTGGACCTAAAAAGAGGTTAGTAACATTATCACTCAGCTGTGGTATATTGGATTGTTGTTTGCATGAGAACTGTGATACTACTGAGGCTTTGTTACAGTGTGCATAGATGACAGACATAACAGATAATTTAAAATCTGGAATTGAAGTAAGACAAACTAGATGACACCTAGGCAACAGGCACTGGAAACAGCATTATCTGGATCAGCAACAACAGGGAGGTAGGTCATTAGTAACTGGACTCTATACATGCAGCTCTCAGGCACATCCTTCAGTAAAGCTGCTGGAGTGCAGAAATGCCAAATGCCAGTATCAGCCAGAAAAGGGATTACAAAAAAAGAAGTTTAAAAATATTGATGAAAGCCATTCACTGAATTACAAAATGTTCAAAGATTTCTACTTGTTTATTCACTTATTTGCTAAAGTAGTACAGGTCAAATGCAGGAATCTAATGTTCCTGTAATACCCCTCTGGCCTGAGAATACTTGGATAGCCAGAGATCAAGACCTCAAGCAATTTCCAAGCTCTTTCTGCATTCAAACCCTTTTATTTTTCCTTGCCCATAAGAGCAACCTCTTAGACTGATTAGATGCTCATTCAGCCACCATAATATCCTCAAAATAAAAGGATGGTTCCTTTACTCCCCTCAATTTGCCCAACCTCTTAAAAAACAGCTGTTCTTGTAGACATCTTGGCCTCCTATTCCACTCTGAAAAACAGTTCTGCCACCTTTAGCTGTGAACATGCCTTAAGACATCCAAATCTTTCCCTCCCTTGCCATCTCAGCTCTCCTGTCTTCATGAATCCAACCACAGATACCAGCTGAACTTTAGCCATGGAACTGACTGCTTGTTCAGTACCTTTAGATAGGAAACATGACAAAGGGGAGGTGCCCTGACAAGGGAAGCTATTTCTGCTAATTACACAATCATCCAAATCCATCCCTGTCAGTGCTTCCAGCTGCAAGTTCCTGTGATCAAGAGTCATGTGTCTGATGTCATTCATCTTCCTGACTTAAGAGCAGATATCTCTCTCATATAATTTTAAATGATGTTTAGATGATGGAAAGGACATATGTTCTTTCTCCATACTTTAAAAAAATTACAAATTGGAAAAAATAAAATATGTGTTCTCTCAAGTCCAGTTACAAATATTTCAATGTGGTTTAAACACCTTTTGAGTTAAATCCCTGTGCACTCTCCCTAACCACTTCTCTAGAAGACAGCAAATGCAAAAATGTAATTCTTTAGTGATGTGAAGAGCAGGCTGAAGTAAATAGCAATATTACAAACACCTTAATTAGGACTCTAAAATGAATCCCTGTGTGAAAATTACTCTGTTGAACTCCATGTGCAGGAAATAAAGAAAGGGAAGGTTAAATTCTCCACTTAAATCTGTGGTATAAGAGAAGCACATATGTATGGATTTGTTTACTGCATGTGATGTATTCATTATCTCAGTCCCAGTTACTACAATATCCCTAATGAAAGCTTTTATTTGAGCTACTCCACACAAATTCACAGAAGGAAAACACCCTACCAGGGTGTACTAATACACTGAATTATAATACCCTTTGTGATGCATAGGAAAAAAGTCATTAAGCAAAGTCTTATGAAAATTCATCTGCAGCTAAAATCTAGAAGTCAAACCATATGAATGTGTGTGCCTTCCCACTACAAGGCACATGAAACAAGACTTCATTTTTCTGATCTAAACTGCTTACCTTCAGTTATTGAAAAGTTCTTTCTAAAGGAACAGCTCCTTAAATTAGTAGGATCATTAAATTTTTAAGATACATCACTGACTAGCACAAAATTATTTCTAGTAACACCAGATAGAAATCAGAAGAAAATCTTATTTTTTCCACAAAAGAACTATTCTCACAACCCTTTTGTACTTACAGAAGGACATCTCTATCTCCCAATACATGCATATGAAGCTGGAGTAATAAAACCAAGTTACAGGACCCTCTAGCAGACTAATTTTTTCTTGACTTTTAAATACAAGCAACTTCATTACAGACTTTTACCACATGCCAAAGTGTGCTCACACTGCTTGTTAGAGGATCACTCTACTGTTATATGGCGACACCTGACTTTGAATGTCTGCTCTGGTTACCCACAGGCAGTCCCAGGGGCTTCCACTTAGCAGAGTAAACATCTGCAAGGTTAAGCGAAGGGTAGTCATAAATTACACACAATCAGATGGATGAAACATGCAGGTCCCATCCCAATATATATATATAGTTCAAATGTACTTTCCACTCACAGAGGAACACAACTAGTTCACTTTCACTGCTTTGTGGAATTTATGATTTACTAAGTGTGAGCATGTTGAGCTTTCTTGCACAACAAAAAATTCTGCAACCATATAAATGTACCTGGGAAAGTCCTGTAAGTACTAAAACTCACAAGATGCTTAAGTGAGAGACCACCTTAACTCAAAGTACTAAACCAAATAGTTTTGTGTGACTCCATTCCCCCTTTCAAAACATGCTCTATTTGTAAGCTTTGGGGAGGCTCTTATTTTTGCTTGTTAACTTCATGACTAGTTCCAAGAAGTTGCTCCTCACAAAACAGCTGAGAAAGATATACAGAAATTCCTTCATAACCTAAAGTGCAGTGTCAAAGAGAATAGCAGGGGGGAAAAAATCTAGAACATAGCTATTAAATATGCTAGCCTTGATAAGAAGACACCACCACCATGATAACAATGTACCAAACAGTATATCCAAATTTAAAGCAGTTGTTCAAGGAAACAAGTCTGAACCACAACTTAGATTAGGGTGTTTTTGAAGTAGTTGCACAGATCTGTCAATTATGCTGAATTTGGTAGTTTTAACTTAGATACTCACAAGAATCAATAGTGCATATTTCAAAACAATTGTAAAGCTTTGCTAATGAATCATCAGTGAAGTAACAACTGCAGCAGAAAATCAAGTGTAGGGAACAAAAAAGAGCATAGTCAGAACAACACAAATACTTCACAATACTTCAGAGTATGGTATCATAGAGCCTGCCATAAACCACTCTGAGCATTTATTTCTACTGAGGGGATAAACACGGGAATGCAAATCTACAACCAAATTTTTTAGTACCCAATGCACTGGTACTCAGTGTTTTCTTAAAACCATGTGAACTATGGAGGATCAATTTTGCCAACTAACAGACACCTCAAGTAGTAACTGGTACTGCAAAAACGCCACAGCTAGTAATTCTGAAATGCATACAAGCTAAAAACATCCCAGGCTGTCAACAAATCACACTCTCTCAATTACCGCCTAGCTAGATATCTCAGCTGTTCCAGTATTTTAACATAATCATTAACTATCTGGGACAGTATAAATGGAACACTAAAACTAAAAAATGCAGAGACATCTAAGAAAGCAAAACCACACTATTTACACAGCACAAACAGTACTTATGAATTTTTAAAAAACCTGTAAGGAAATTAGTGAATTATACTTAATAAGTATGGAAATAATGTCTACACCTTGGGAAACTTGAGTAATCTGGTAAAAGGCATATAATGTGTGAAGGAATGCCCCTAATATACCAAAGGCACAAAGTTTAAAAATTTGAGATCTGCTAACAAACCACAAGACTGATAATAATCTTAAGTTTTAGCCAGACCAAATACAAAACAATAAATATTTAGAGCTTAGCTGAAAATAATACTGATACAATTCACATCTATTTGATATTAAAACAGCAGTGATGGCAGTAAAGGAATCAAACAGATTCACCTATAGGGCTCTTCCAACACCAATGCATTAGAGCTCTTCCTCTCCTAGCAATGACAGAACAGATGAAAAAGCCATGCTCGTTACACGCTCTGCTCTGATGACAGGAATGGAGTCAGATGGCTTCTGTCATGATTCTGGTTACAATTACACCTCTCCTCTTTCTCTGGCTGACAGTAGTGCATAATAACAATTACACCGACTACCTTATATTCAATTTTCAAACTTCTTGCAATGAGGTTGTTTAAGATATGGGTTTTTTCTTCTCCCCTTGATTGTACATTGCTTTAAATATTATCCACATGACCTCACAGACGTTTTGACTATAGATACAATATTATCTCTGAACAGTCATTTGAATGTGTACATACTTGGACAAGTTGACAAACGACTAACTTATTAGACAACATAAATTTCTACAGTGTTAAAATTAGGACGTGTTCTCTTAAAGGACTACAAAACTGTTCTAATAAATCAAATGCAGTGGTTTTACCAATAATATGATTTACAGCTTAGCAAAATATATCTGTTCAGTGTATCACAAATATCAATAAAGACTGACATTCAAGAGTTTAAGATATAGTAATTTATTAAGTCAAGCCATTCCTTTAGGACAGTCTGTTCTGGCTTTAGAGTTCAACTTCTTTAGAATATTGAATAAACTAGCTGGCAGACTTCAATTGCTTACATGACTCAGGCTGTTATTTCAAACAAGGTGAATGAACCCAAAAAACTATTTATTCTTCCTCATTCACACCATCATTAACAAACTGACATGCCAGTAAGGTTCGGGTCCTGACAAGTGATCTTTTATGACAATTTTACTTGTCTTCCCTTAGAACTAAATGAAGAATGAGTTATATACACAGTATAGTTATCACTTCCAGCAACATCTGTACCACAGAAACCTGGAATGGTTCTAATCCAAAATTAAATGGTATAAAGCTTGTATAAGGGTACTATGTTTTTCTTTAACAGGATAAAATAGTATCAGTAGCACTGTAGTCTCAGTAGTCTAACATAAAACACTGCTTCAATCACAATTTTGGGGAATAATCCTTTTTTGATCTCCACTAATGTTTCTCAGTCATTAGTGCTTTCAACCCACCAAATCAAAAACCAACCCAGAGATAAGGATAATTATCCTCCTCTGCTGCCATTTCTACCTTGGAACTCTTTTAGTGTCCCTGTCCTACTATTGCAAATATTTTTTGACACACATTTACATCTAGAAGTCAGAAACAGGGAGATTCATCTACTGTATCACTGCACTGACTGCTACCAACTGTACAAAACCTTATAGAAATTGCCTGTAGTCTTCTGCTCAGCGTGATGGAAATTCAATTTAATATATCTGGGTGACAAATATAGTTAAGACTACATAAAGTTTGAATTTTCAGAAAGCTGAAGAAGACAAATACCCATGCTTCCAGACTCCATTCCAAAGGAAGGCATGTCCTAGTTTCTGCACTATACCACCTCAGAGACTTTTCATAACTCAGCCTCTGCTCTGAACACCAATCCCTCACAAACTGGTCCTGAAAATGCTCCAGCACAGTACCAATCAGATATAAACCACCATCCTGTCAAGAGCTAAATAAATATCAAACAAAAGGGTGACATTAGAAATTCAGTTCTCTAACCTAAGCTCATGTTATAGCAGAAAAGAAATAAGATCAGCATCCCTGGAGGTACTTTAAACATGCATAGATGTATCGTTCAGGGACATGGTTTAAAAATGGACTTGGCACTGCTGGATTTGTGGTTAGACTCTATGATCTTGAAGGTCTTTTCTAACCTACGTGATTCTATGATTCCAATATTTATTTAATTTACAGCTGATCAATCACAGAACTTTGGTTTGAAAAATACTTCCCTCAAGAACAGGACTGATTTCTCAAACAACATTTTTTCCCCTAAAATAATTACTTGCACAACATATGGTTCTGTTTTAAGCTCAGATAACTGTTATGGCCTTTGAGATAAGCAGAAATGTCTTAATATTTGTCCTAGTAAAACCTAGGCCAGGATTACGTAGAGACAAAATCAATTACTTCTTGGATATAAAACTCTCAAGGCAACAGGAAGACTGTTGCCCAATGCCCTACCAAGCCGTAATTCTTGTCAGTCGGTGCTATTCCAATATTTCGCTCATCAGTATTCCTCCTTCTCAAATTTTTATAATTATAGTCATCATCAGAAAGAAGGTTTGAAAAATTCACCAACTACAGGGAAAACATTTTCTGGAGAGCTCAATGCCCACATAACAACCTTGGTGAATTTAGTATTTTAATTAGCAGAAAATTCTAGACATTTTAGCTGTGCAACTGCATAATGGAAGGAAACTCAAATGATGCACCATTGCTTTTCCAAGAATACATTTACCTTGCGTACTGCCTACTGCATTCAAAGCCTTAACATAATGATATCTGCAAGGCTCTGCTCAGCATCAACATTACAGCCCAGATCTATGCTGACAGCAGTTTTGATCAAATTCATGTCAATATTAAATCAGTTTCGTTTGGAAGAGCAGTTGCACAGGAAGGTAAAATGCTTTAATAGGACGTAGTTCCCAGGCTCACTTTTCTCCTCCCAAAATAAGTAAATAGGAGAAATCAAACTGAAAGCTAGAGAAAGAGCTATGCTCCACAGTAAATGCTTGCTTTTGTTTTGGATACTATAGCCTGGGGATAATAAAGCTCCTTTCCTTTGAGCAGTGAAACTGGTCGGAACTTCAGACATTTTTAATAAAAACTGTTAAGAGAAAACTAATTCCTCATGAGGATGAAGTGACACAGAGTGCTGATCAAAATCAGAAACGCCTTCTCCTTCCTGGCTGTGGCACTAATGGATGGTGATGTGTTTCTAAGCAAGGCAGAAGAAGCTTACAAAGCCTTCTTGGCTAAACTTTCAAAAGTCTAGATTAAAGGTCTATGAACTACATTATCCAGAAAGAATTTAATTTGGTTGGTTTTTCTCTAACCAAACATTATGTTTGTGATTTAAGTTTTTGTAAGGGAAATGCTGACAGTAACACCTACTTTACAGTATCACAGTTCAAAACATTTTACTTAGGTCAGGCTGATGAGGAATATCACAATTATAATTTTGACTTTTAATTTCAATTCTGTGGTGAGTATAATAAAAACAGCAGACTAAATCTGTTAAAAAACCTTTTCACAGAAATTAATTTTTTTAGTACATTAAGTACACAAACAGAAGAACAGCTTAATATATCCAAACTTGAGATTTTTGCTACCGCTTCCTGCTCCACCATTAGCTAATGCCTTTTCAGTTGTGCTTGCAGTATACCTTTTGACATGAAACGCTTTTGCTTTACTTAATATGCATTTAAGACTGGTCACTACCTCGCTTTGTTCATGCAAATAACAGCCCCTCAAAAATGAAACTTTACCAATGTAACTATTTGGTTATGGGTAGTGGCATAGTTGTAGCTCTGTTTGAAGAAGCCTTCCTCACTTTTCCACTCATGTAGATACGAAATGGGAAAGGCTCCTACAAGTTTATGTAGTACATCTACATTTCTGGAGTTTGGACTGATAGCTGTTGCACAGGCATGTGCTGGACAAACACTTCACAAAGGTGAAATCTGAATCATCTTGCTATTCCAAACACAAGCTTGCTTTTCCAACAGTGAAAGAGGCTCCAATTTCTTGTGTTCAACTGTGTATTTAGAGCAAAGGCATCTACTTCAGAAACTGCTGAAGCAGGGCCCCTGTCACTGTCCTCCTCAGGGCAAGGCACATGCCCAGCTCTGTGCCAAACCCTGCTTCCTCTGCTTGAGGCTCGACTTCATAAAACAAACACAACTTCCTGAGAAAACGTGAGACGACTCTCTTTGTCAAGTATCTGTGGTTTTGATCTGTCATGTGTTAGTGGGCCACCTTTACACTGTAAAAACCAACCTCAGTACATTTACACAAATATTTTTCATTACCAGTTCTGTTTCAAAGATGGGCTTATATCCAGGAATATACCCGAATCCTATTCGGGCATGGACTGCAGAGACGCTGAGCAGAAGCAAAGGTCCCTGGAAGGTCTTCCAGGCCTGTGCTGATGTGTCACAAACTCATCCCCAGCGCCAGCCCCCGACTCCGTGGCCCGGAGGGGCCGCCCTGCCCCCGGCACCAGGCCTCGCTCGTCCTGGCCGGACGTGGAACATCTCCCAAGCATCCATCCCCATTATCCACAGGCAGCGATTACTCGTGACTCAGAGGATTTGGGGCTGGCTTGTTTGTGCGGCCCCGCGCCAACTCCGGAGTTCCCGGCAACGCACATCTGCGGGAGAGCCAGCCCAGGGCAGCTGGGCCAAATCCCAGAATCCCGCCCGCAGTTTTAAGGACTTCCCAGAGATTTCCATCCACCCCCACAATAAATAAATAAATTACAAAAAATCCCAAGCAAACAAAAAACAAACAAACAAAAAAAAAAAAAAAACCCGGAGCGAATTTTGGAGCAGTCGAGCTCGAAGGAGGAGCCGGGGCTGGGGGCAAGAAGGGAAGTACGGGGCCCACCAGCCGGCCGTGGCGGCGGTCCCGAGCGGCTGCAGGGACCCCGCCGAGGCCGGCCGGGAGAAAGGCCGCTTTGTTCCCCCTCCCCCGCGGCCGGAGGCGGACGGGCGGCGTCACTGCCCGGTACCTACCGCAGCAGGAGACGACGAGGAGCAGGAGTTGCGCTGACCTCCAAGCCGGGGAGCCCTCTGCGCTCCCCCAAGGGGCCATAACACCCGCCCGCGGGGAGGCGGCGCGGAGCCGGAGCTGCCACCGTCGCGCCCCCGACACGGAGCCGGAGCTGCCGCCGCCGCAGGAGGGCCCGGCGGGGCCTCGCCCCCTCGCCCGCCGGAGCCGCCGCCTCGGGGAGCGCTAGCGGCCCAAACGCCTCGGCCGCCCGCCCGCCTGCCGAGCCATGAGCCGCCGCCGCCGCCGCCGGCCTCGGCCTCCCTCCCCGCGCGCCGCTTCCTCCTCCCGGCTGGGCTCCGCCGCGGCTGCGCACTGCCGGCACGAGCGCATGGAGCCGCTCCCGGCAGCCGCGGGCCGGGCGGGCGGGCGGGGCGGAGCGGCGGCCCCAGACGGAGGGGCGGGCCCGGGCCGTGCGCTCGGCGCGGCCCCGCCCCGCCGCTCCTGCGGCTCCTCCTCCGGCACCTCCTCCTCCCCTCCCA
The DNA here is from genome assembly GCF_048771995.1 of Taeniopygia guttata. Taxonomy (NCBI): domain Eukaryota; kingdom Metazoa; phylum Chordata; class Aves; order Passeriformes; family Estrildidae; genus Taeniopygia; species Taeniopygia guttata. The sequence goes on from NC_133026.1 coordinate 132,570,881, forward strand.
CTCCGCCGCCGCCGCCGAGGTTTGGCCCGCCCCGTCCCAACGAGGGGCCGCCGCCGCCCGTGGAGGCTGCGGCCGCGTCCGGAGGAGGGAGGGTGAATGTGCCGCTGAGCAGCCCAGATCCCCGGCCCACACAGGACAGCCCAGTGGTGTTTGAGTGCGCTGCTCTCCGCCCTCAGTAAAACTGCCTGGATCCAAACGCAGTCTGTAAAGCACGGGGGTGCGCTGGCAGCTGGCGGCTGCTGTGCTTCTGACCTCCACATCTGCAGTTCAGCAGTGAGACCGAAAAATTAGAGACAGTGGGAGCACAAAAAGCGCAACTGCTGTACATGCAAAATTATGGACCTCATAGAAACTTCTTGTGACCCTTCCTGTTCGATTACAGTTGCTTGTTTTCCTTCTGCATAGTTACCTGTTGTCAAAACCAAGTGGGATTCACAGTGCAATGTTGATATTTCGCTTTAATTTTGCCGTGCCTGTTGCAGATCATGAGAATTGTTTATTTACCATGTTTGACTAGAACCATTTGTTTGGAATAACAAAGTATTGCCATTCCCGAGAAAAGCAAAACTTATTTTGGTAAGGCCTTAAAGCTACGTCTTGAAAGCAGACGTGTTGAGTCAGACCAGAGTTCTTGTTCCACAAATGGTCATTGCTATGAAGAGTGCTCTATGCTATTTCTTCCCATTCATCTCAGTTTTTCATAGAATCATTAAATCATTTTGGTTGGAAAACACCCTTAAAATCATTGAGTTCAACTGCAAATATAACGTTGCCAAGTCCCCTACTAAACCATCTCCCCACATGCCACATCTACATATCCTTTTAAATACCTCCAGGAATGGTGAGTCAACTACTTGCCTGTTACAATGCTTGACAACCCTTTTTGTGAAGAAATGTTTCCTAATATCCAATAACTTTTTCTGTCAAGACTTGATGTCACTTCCTTTCATTTATTTTTCTGTGATTTCTCCTGCATTTGTTTCCAAATCGATATCTATTTGGGAAGGAGGAGAAATATATTGGGGTGGTATCTCATTTGAAAGGAAGGAGATGTTTATTTAAGGGTGAGCTTTGGGATGAAGATTCAGTATTAATAATTGTCATGAAAGAAGGAAGGGAACCCAGCCAAGCATGAATGCTTTCCAAGTCTGGGAAGTTGTGGTCCAGAACACCCTGGGGTGGCATCATTGAGTTTAACAATTCTCAGTGGATTAGTCTTCAGTACATTGACCTTTAGTCACAGTTTGAACCTATGAGTGTTCATCTCTCCAAAGTCATGAGTTTGCACATGAAATCAACATTTCATGGAAGAATACACAACCTATAGTTTTATACAAATATGTAAAGCATTCACAGCAGCTTGGCCAACAATCTTTTAGGTTTCTTTCTACTTACAAGTCTAACTTCTTCAGTGAAACCTCAGGTGGTCTTTTTTATCCCATTCCTGTATTTTTAAAAATTATTAACAATGGGGCACTGAAGGAATGCTCAGGATGTCTGGTCTGTAGCTTCTGAGAGAGACATTACTGCTTTTATGAACAGACACCACACAAAACCTATGAACATACAGGGACTTCTAACCCTCAAACATAATTACAGCTGAAACTGGGAGGTGTGATATGATTCTCTTCCCATAGATTTTAGTTGCATAACAAAGAAGACAACACTAATTATCTTTTAGGATTAAATGCAATTCCACACAACTCAAATATCTCTGCTGGCAAAACTACTTTTAACTTACAGCACAAACAAGTGGCTACCCTTTACCATGTACCTAAGTTGATCATTCATGGCAGGGAGCAGAGCATCTACCCCGGCATCAGGGGCTTAATTCCAACATCCTTCTTAAAGATGCAGAGTGAAGACTGATATGCAGGAGAGTCTTGCCTCAGTACTAAATGAGCTTGGCAAACTAATGGTGAGATACCAAAGGGATGATCTAAAGAAAAAGAACAACTGCAGGAAGTAATTTGCCTGCATATGAGATGAGCCGGGTCTTCTAAGTCCAGGGAAGAAAATGTGTTAGTAGTCCAGATAAAACACTCAGGATGTCAAGCAACATCTACTCCCATAACACTCTTAGCAGGTCCATCAGATCTACAAACTTCTTTCTTAGCCAAATAAAAAGTCTTATTCATTTTTGGCTTTTTTTTTTTGCTACTCCTTTTGGTCTCTGCTGAGAGCTTTCTTAATCTCTTGGATGTTTTGGGAGAATATCTTTACTCCTATGCCTGAAAAGTGTGTTGTAAATCACAGTCATAACTTTATGTACCTGAAATTCTAATCATGACTGCATTTTTTGTTTGGATTTTTTTTTCTGTACTGTTATCTGAAGATGACTAATAGAAGTTTATTACTAGGAATAATTTTAAACTGGCACAGATGTTGACAGCATCTTTCTTTTGTATTTGAAGGCAGGTGAAGATTAAACAAAGCACACATGCTTCACCTTGAACCAAATCAAGATTGCAGTTACAGGCAGTTCTTCTTCTGTCTGATGCTTTAGGTTGGCACATGAAGTTACTGAGGCAGCTTCAGCAAGAATTATCAGGCACCCACTGACAATATCAGCATATGTTTTTTTTCTTCCTGCCCTTTTCTTTGCAACATTATTATGTTTTTACTGATGATTTGAGTATAGTCACTTCAGTTTCATTTTACTTCCTGATAAAAGCACATCCTTTCTGCCATCCTTGCTCTTCTTTTTTTTCCCTTTTCCTCATCAGTTCTCCCAGTTCAGACTATGGTGTTAGCAAATGCCACCCACAGATTTAACAGCAGTTTTATGGCCCATTGTGAAACTACTCCACATTTAATTCCTTTCTCTCTATTCCTGCTCTGTCTGTGCAAAATGAATATCTAAAATTGGAGAAGATTTTACAGTGTCTCCCTGATGCCAAGACCAGGTTGGAACTCTCAGCACCATTTTAATAAAAAGTGATAATGAGGACAATTTAAGGTGTTGACTAGAACTCAGCTAAATAAAGAAATAGTATTCTTCTTTTGCCAATCGTATTATTTTCTGTCCTATAATTTCCCTTTACATGAAGTCATAAGAAATATTGCTATAATCAGTACTAGTATTTAACTTTTGGTGAGCCACTCTACCACATCTGAATTTACTTGAATTTACTTCTGTTTTTTTGCAGAAGTTTATCATAAGAGGGACAGCAATGGAATTCTAAATATTCTTATTAGTTTTTAAAAAAACAATTATTTATAAACATAGCTAATAGCCAGCAGAGGAAGTAAATTTCTCTTCTAGACTTATGTTTATTTTGCAGCACAACATATGAACACTGGGAAAAAAGTTATTTGTGCCAACTATTCAGTAATTTATTTTTTCTAACAAACAGTTGTTTGCACAGCAGTTGTCTAAAGGGTGCTACTAAATTACATTCTTATATGACGTTAATTTTAACACTAGACCACAGCTTCCTTGAATCTAAAGTACCCTACATAACTTCACTGCAAAATGATGAAAGACAGTGGAAGATGTCAGAAATGTCTGGAGCAAGGCCATTGTGCTAAAAATATATTGCATACATCAGAATCTGCTTACAGCGTGCTGGTGTACATATTCATATTGCTCTTTCATACTGGAGGAAATATATCAAATGTGTTAAGTCATCATTTATTTCCCTGGTATTTATTATTAGTATCACTGCGCAGTCTAGAGGTCAGTCAAGAGCAGGGTCCCATTTTGCTAAGGACTCTACAAACACAGGACATGCTGTACATTTAGCAGTGAAAATAATCCAAATGTAGTTTGGCTAACAGCAAATGAAATGTGCCTGGATAGGGTGACAGTGTAGCTGCATCCTTGTAGCTTGCATCCACCCAAACTAATTTTGTAGGTCACATTAGTTTAAGCACTTATACTCCACTAGCTGCTTCTGGGATTCATGTTTGTTTCTTCAAACCACTGCAGACCACTTAGAGTAAATCACTGCTCTTTTTTTCATGCTTTCTGGACTAAGAACTTATTTGTAGACAGTTTGTAATCTCTTTGCCTAGGAGCTAAACAAAGTAACTGTATCCCTTAGAAGAAAGGGATTTTTGTACAAAGAAGTTTTAAGAACTGTCTATAAAATTGCTAACTTCAGTTAAAAGTACTTCATGTCCTGGTTTTCTTTGCTCGTCATCCAAATCTGGACTGTCTTACATGTATCAGATATTATGCTTTAAATATTTTTACAACTTGTTTACATTCAACTGACTCTACAGAATAAATCATGAGTTGTAGTCATGAGCTCTGTAGTTTCTCTGACAGTAATAGCACTTCTGTCATATGCTGCATGAATTGCAGTTGCCTAATTTTGTAGTTTTAAACAGTTCTGGAAATGTTGCCCAAACATATTCATTTATTGAAGTACATAGCTGCTCATGAAAGGAACAATCAAACAGAAGTACCATCAATTTGGAATAAGCCATGTGACAAAGTTTGACCTAATTCAGCCTGCAATTACACCACATAACTTACTGCTTAGATAAGTAAAACGTGGTAACACCACCAGTATTACAACTGCTTTTATTCATTCCTTATTGTTAAGTAAAGCAGCTTAACTCTTACTGTGGCCATGTGGACCTAGATGACAGGTAAAGATCAACAAGTATGTGATATCTTCATTCTTCTGCCTGCTTCCTTAGTAACAGCCCCAGAAGTGCTTTAAGAACCATTATATTAGCATTATTTTACTACAAAATTTCCAGTGCATTTGATAAACATCAGGGGTTATCGCAAGTGGTTGAGTAGTATCAGAAGACAAGAGATTATCAGAGTCTATGGTTACATTGCATCTCAGAAGATTTAGTCTTTCACTCCAGAAAGACTCCACTTAGAGACCTAAGGCTGCTCTGCACAGCCATTCTCATACCTTTGGATTTATTTTCTCAGGATTAAGGAACCAGATCTGCTTGTTGATACCTGGAGAAACTTCCATCACTGAAATCTCTGTTTGATTTTTACACATTACTGAGTAAAACATAATAAACCCATAAGGAAGGCCTGAGTTTAAAGTCCAGTAAAAACAATGTATTTATAGCTGAAGATATTTGTATAAAGATTTCAAGTATCTTTTAACAATTATCCAATCACAGATGGAGCTCAGCTGTTCAGCTGATTCATGGATAAAATTAAGAACGAAACTATTATTTTAATTTTGGAACAAACCCAAAGACCAAAGGAAAGAAAAAGGCAAAATATCCTGAATATACAGAAAACCCCAAAAGCAAGCAAACAAACAAACAGACAAAAACCACAAAAAAAAAAAAAAAAAAGAAAAAGCCAAGACAAAAGACTTCATGAATTCAAGAAAACCCAAAAAATCTCATCAATACTAACAGAATATTTCATGAGCAGTTTTCAAAACCTAAGAAGCTAATTAGTTAGTATGGAAAGAACTATTAAAAAGCTGACAAGTTGTGGTTTTTTGTGGATTTTTTTTCCAATTTTTAAATTAAATTTATTTTTTCTTACATACAATTTTTGAAGCAATTATTTTTTCAAGCTCCATATTGACACTGGTAATATTCTTGATTTTTAATTAGATTAAATTAGAACCTCCTTTATCTGTCCTGCACATGCAGATTATGTCTCCACTGGCCATTAAAGCAGAAACAGCACAAAGTCTGTAGTGAACTATCTAAACTACAGCAGTTTAAAGTTACTGACTTTATTAAAGTTTGAAGAAGCACAATAAATTGTAGTTTTACAGTGGTAATCATGTTCTGCATGTTGATAAATCTGGAAGAAAGGGCGACAAGTGTAATATTATCATATTTTGCCCAAATAGATTTTTCAATATTGTTGAGTGCAGTTAGTATTTAGTCACGGTTCCAGATCATCTGTTTCTACTGTGCACCCATAACCTCCAAGTGGAAGACTTTGAGTCTGAGGGAAGGATCCCAGACACAGGAGTCCTCAGCAAAAGAAAGCTGTGAACCTGTTACAGTGTGTCCAGAGGATGACCATGAAGATGATCCAAGGGCTGGAGCACCTCTCCTATGAAGACAGGCTGACAGAAGTAAGGGTGTTCAGCTTGGAAAAGAGAAGGGTTCAAGGAAAACTTAGAGCAACCTTTCAGTAGCTAAAGGGGGTTTATTAAAAAAGAGGGAGGCCTTTTTACATAGGACAAGGAAGAATTTATCTAAACTGAAAGAGGGCAGGTTTACATTAGGTGTTAGGAAGAAATTCTTTACTATGAGGATGGTGAGGCACTGGAACCATTTGCCCAGAGAAATTACAGTTGTCCCATCTCTGGAAATGCTCAAGGCCAGATTGGATGGTGCTTTTAGCAACCTGGTGGAAGGTGTCCTTGCCCATGGCAAGGGGCTTTATGGGAACTTGATGATCTTTCAGGTCCCTTCCAACCCAACCTGATTCTATGATGATTCAGGGACTTAATCCAGTCTCGTTCCTTAGTGGATGCCAGAACTGATGTCTACAATTCTCCAGGACCAAGAATGAAGTGGTTTGTTTTTCTTACATGATGGCAGTTGAAATGATACAGTTTTAAAATTATTATCAAATTTTGTTTGGTTTAGCCATATCTAATGCCCTTTTGTTCATGTGGTTTGCAATTTGGAGAAAACCATGGGTCTAAACTTGTAGAGGTGGTAATGAGCACTCTGTAGGATAACTGCTAACTTCAAAGGGAGTAACCCCTAGAAGAGCCAGATATTCAGAGTAAGATTACCTTACTTCAGTCTTACTCATCCTTTCTATTGTTCCAATCAGTGGAAACAATCCTTCAAAGTCATAATTTCAGTCTTAAGGCATGACTGAACTGGATTTGACAAGAGGAACTACAGTAAGTCCAAAAGCAATGGTATCTCTTAGGTTCATTAGAACTGGGAGTCAGATAATCTAACTATAGTAAGACCCTAAGATAAGCAACAGGATAGCCAGGGTTAGATGACAGGGTCTTCTAAGATGTTCTCTCAAGCTGTTAAATACAGGTGGAGCAACAGACAGCTACTGGCTTGAGCTAAAACATTCCAAGGAGTACCACACTTTTTTGCCTAAACTTCTGAACATGACAGTTATTCTGTCAAAAGTCCAAATTTACAGCAGACACACATCTCTGTGTCTGTGTGTGTGTGTGTGTGTATGTATGACATTAAAATACACTGTTCCACCTTCCATTCTTACTTAGGTACTTTAACTTAATAGTATGTATTTCAAAAATCCTAGGAGTCATTCTAGTTCTCACCTTCCCTTGCCCCAAATTACATGGTGATTAAAAAATTGCAAGGCTCTCAATAAGACTTTGCATATGACTTGACGCATAAAACTTGGTGATGCAGTAAAGCTAAGACATAAACCATGAGCTAATACATTAAGACTGCCAAGGATTCACAAAGCTCTGGATGTCCCCAAGATGAACACAAACTTTTTAGTTCTGAAGTGTGTACTAAATATGCATGCAAATTAGAACACAAAGCAAATTTAATTTTGTAGTTTGTTTCCATTTACAAAGGTATTTTGTAGACCATTCCACTCTACTCTGACAAACCACCTTTATTTGAAATCCCATACTCAAACTTTTCCTTATTTGTAAAAGCAAACCTGTATTAAACAGATCATAAGATAGAAGACCTTGAAGATGTACTTTAGTATATTCAAGTGTTAAAAATGAAACAGTATTTTAATTGGAACTTGTGGTAGGGTGATATCCTGTAGTGAAGAAAGGTGTATTACATTTTTGGTTTAGCATTTCCCCATCTTTTAACTAAAATAAAAGAAAATGTGAAAGGAAGATTAAGATCATGACATTCATATTCTGTCACCTATTCTTCAGAGAACATATCAACAGTACATTTTACATCTAGTCATTAGAGCTACAGGAGTAAATTAAAGCCTGAGTGCCTAAATCCCATTTGCATCTTTCAATGCATCTCCCATGAGTGACAGTGGGAGATTCACAGCAGAAGAGCTGTCCTAATATTCCCTGTTTCCCTGTAGCTACAGGTATCAGTGGGTTACAATTAGAATTATAATTTGGAGGAGCATTTCAATACACCAAAAATACATTTAGTACTAGACTCAGTTGTTTTACATTTTAGTTCTTCACTGTGCCAGGCAATTTGGCACTTCATTTTTCCCTTTTAAGCTTTAGTCCTGCTATGTTATGTTGCTCATTTATTGACATGATTTTTTAAAATATATTCCTGTTAGGCTTTTACAATAACAGTGAAATATTTTCATGGCTATATTCAGAGACTTTTGAGTTAGGGGCTGTATCATGAACTGCAGAAATTACCATTGTTCCCCAAAGTGAATGAAACTCCACTAATATCAGATTTGCCTGAAATCACTCTTGGATCAAGCTTCAGATTTTCTGTTTGTGAAAAATTCAAGCATTTGATCAAGTTTCACTTGTCTGCAAACAGACATCTGGCTTTTTTTCCCCACTGGAAAAAAGTGATAGGGGATAATAAACAAAGGCTTTTGTTTGTTTGCTACAGAACAGCTGCTCCTAATCTACCTTGGACTCACACTGGTATTGCAGTATCAAGGAGGATGTTAGCAGACAAACAAGAGGACAGTGAAAGGCTGAAGGGCAGATTTTCAACACCAGAAAACCCAGTAGTAGCGGATTCAGATGCAATTTAATGCAATATCAATGTAGTTTACTGCAGTCATTTATTACATTGTCCTTTAGCTCCAAATGTGCAGAATAGTTTACTACTGAGCCTGCATAATTGCATTGCAAGAGATATCTGGGACTCCTGGAAATGCTGGCAGCAGGGATAGTTTTCATGAGAACTAGCATGGGAGGCTCTTAAAATTCAGAAAGACATTTTATTTTTCACAGTTACTTGTTTATTCATGACTGTCCAGGTCCAAAGGGTAAAGACACAGGCTCTGTCAGCACTAAACTCTCTATCACTGTCCTTGATGGTGGCCTGTGTCACAGAAAACTAGCTAGCTGACACTGCTGCACCCATCTCTCATTTTACTCCCCTGCATGCCCTCCTCCCCCTCCTTATTCATCACAGATCTAGAGCTGGAAAGATAAAAACTGAGGGGAAGCCAGTATTTCCTCACACTTAATCTGTGTGTCCAGAGACAGTATACGCTCTGGCCATGCTGTTAATCTCTACATGCCCTGAACAGATACAGCTTTCTAGAGAAGCTTCTGTAGACACCAAGGAGAAGATAAAACTCCCTTGAGTGCTTCCTTGGAAGTCTTCAACTTTCTAGCCTGAATGTGGACATGAAGTGCAGGAACAAATCCTGGCAATTTCTTCTGTAGGATGAGATAAAATCTGATGAAAAGAGGGGCAGAACTGTAATACTTCATTCCAGTAATCTGAGCCATCAAGAAACCTATCAAGACAACCTGCCATTCAGCTGCTGTTGGGCTGTTTGCAGTCAACATTTTGGCTTTTCCTGACCAGGCCCATTGAGACATGGCACTTGCTGCTCTAAGGACAAAGGAAAGGTCACTGAAAGTTTCACATATTGCTGCTAATTTTCTGTAGACTCTTAGTTACTCATTTCCTGCTCTTCTAACTAGTAGTGCAGAGAAGTGGAATTTTCATATTTCAGTTTTCTGGCTCCTTCAGCTGCCCATTAAACAAACCTGTACTAAAGTATCACTTTCAGTACAGACAGTTCTGCATAGGATAATCCAGCCTACCTATAAGATCCAATTAGCTCTGTGAGAACTTGTGACATTTAGGCTTTGCCAGAAAAGAAAAAAAGGAAAGCCAAGAGTAATATAAGATTGGAGTGCTGCTGACAGGACATCCATGGAAGCTGGCACACACTGGCACAAAATCTAGAGATAACACCTTTGCTCCAGTTATCCTCACTGACCATGTAAAAACAAAGATTTTTCTGAGTTGCTAAGGTAAAGAATAAGGTAATACTCTTTTACCTTACATTTTCTTTAAACTGGGAAGATTTTGATGGTGGATGTCTTACTGCAAAAATGTACAGTGCCCATAGTTCAAGGATTCTGTTTATAGTTATTCTACAGTATGTTTAGGAAAGCACATTGAAAAACTGTCTTTGTAAAATATACTTCATGACATCTATGTCTGGAAATCCAGCAGCCTCTTAGTATAAATCATTAGTGAAAAGCCTATTCATCTGCCTTTAAAAAAACAAGGACAGTACAAAAGCAAAAGACAGATCCATGAAGTAAAAATTCACAGAAAGTAGACATGCAAAGGTAAAGTCTCTGATACATTTTACTGCAGCCATTAAGGTTCATTTCTTGGGAAATTCTTCCTATGTGTAGATGTGTACCAAACACCTGGAAATCTCTTGAGTGAAATTTATAGTTGCAAATTGCTTAAAAATTAGATTTCACTGCAATATTAAGTGGCCCTCCCCTCTTATTTTAATTCCTTCAAAAAATGCCCTAGCCCACATAAGGAATATAGAAGCATTTTTTATATATGTCTATATATACATGCATAATTCATATGTTGCATGAAAAAATACTTTCAGCTGCAGTGCATTCAAAAGTGAATAAATTCTAGCAATGGATACACAAACATCCTTTATTCTGTATTTGTACTTGCCCATTATATAGGACTCTTCAAATATTAAAGCAGTATTTTTTTCTCCTACTGTTCTTCTTAGTTGGCTAGCAGATAATATTCCCATCATCAAATGGTTTATTTTTTAAACCTGTTGCTAATCTGTTCAACAGACTGCTCAAAAGCTGCATGTCTTGGGTAGAAACCCCTTGACTAATAATTATAATTAAGTAATGAAGATAATGCCACTATATCTGGTGATTTTTCAGGTAAGGGAATATGTGAAGAAACAGAATATATAAGGATGAGCCAGTCTAGAAGATATGCATCCTGTAGTCTTCAGGGTATTCACTAATAAAATTACTGTATGACTAGTAATTATATTTTGTAAGTTAAAGGAGAGTGAGAATTATATCTAAGGGATTGGAAATGAAAAGATAGATTGATTAATTTTTTTGGTTATATATAAAGAAAGAGTAGTAATTACAATTTGCTAAACATATCTTGAACTATCATAAACTTAATTAAGATCATAAATAATAACACCTATAAGTATCTACACCAGTGAGGACTAATAACAATTCAAAGGAAGCAGATGCAAAGGCATGTGGCACCTTAATGTTTTAGGTCAGAATTTCATTAGATTATTAGATACAACTATAAAACCTGACGAGACTTGAGGAGTTATGGAAAGAGAAGAAATTCTATAGTCAACAGCAACATGAGTTTGAGATCACAGGTTCACAGAATATTCTGAGTTGGAAGGGACCCACAAGGATCAAATCCACCGCTTAAGTAAATAGCTCATATGGGGATTGAACATACAACCTTGCTGTTATTAGCACCATACTCTATCAAGCTGAGCCTAAATAAATACACAGAAAGCTTTCATTTAAAAAAAGAAGAAGAAAAACAAAAAATATTTTATACCAAATTTGACAGAAATTTTCAAGAAAACTTCCCAGTTAGCTTGAAAAAGCATGGGTGGATACGTGAATTTGAAGTCAAAAACAAAAGACGCATGAACTCCCGTGAGAAGCAGACAGTGTTTTGTGCTATTTTATTCAACATACAGTTTTTATCCTGCATTTATTGCTGTGGTCTCTGAGTATTTTGCAGGGCATTGGGGTGATGACTGACATCTATCTGCCCCTCAGCTGCTTCCTTGGGGCAGAAATGAAGGTGTGCTGGGGGGTGTGCTTTTCTCCAGAGGTGAAATGGACAGACCCAGTTACTAGGTTACTCCAGTGCAACTATGAGAAAACTGCTGTGGATGTGGATGCAGGAGGTGAAGTATATCTGGAATCAGACACACATGCTCTGTGGCTACCACATGGATTTGGGCCACTGGAAGGATGTAATGATGCCAATGTAGAGAGGCTGCCAGGACGAAGATCTAAGCCCATGTCTGTGAGGACTTCCCCAACACATGTCCATGCATGTCCTCAGCAGCCTGGCTGTATGGCTCTTATACCAAGGTCTGAGCAGTGCTAGCAATGAGGAGCTGCAGCGGTAAGAGAATTTGCAATGCCATTTCACTTTCATGGCATTATACCTTCAGTCTTTCATCTGCTAAGTTATCTGACCTGAATTTCATCCTATCCAAAGTAGCTTAATTTCTAAGAATTTTCCTCTTTGTACATTTATAATTCAGAAGAGTATCTTGTACTGATTATCATGCAGGACCTCTGAGTTTTACCAGAGGTGGAATACCATCTACATTTATCTAGCTTGCTCAGCAAACAGTCCTTTAAGAGTAATTATTGACAAATTAAAGAAGTCAATTTAACTGCTGCAGGGATACAAAGGGATCACACAGAATATCTTAATCAGAAATATACTGTTTGAAATAAAATGTCATAGAAGACCAGTAAATTGAAAAATGTAAACCATCTGTTAGATAACCGATTTATCATGTGATCTACTATCATAACTCTTAAGGGAAAAAAAAAAGAAACCAAAACAAAACAACAAACCCAATGTGCTGCTGTAGCTGGTCACTGGTGGAATACAGAAGATAGAATTTCACTAATCAGATGATACAAAATTATGGAAATAAAAAAAAAATTTAAAAATGCCCACTTCTTAATTTGAGTCTAATGCTATACAAATGACAATGTCTGAAATTACATCAAATAGTCTGCCTTTCTACAGCAGATTTCTTTCATGCCTCTTCAGGTTTCAAAGCAAATTCAAATACAGATGATGTGAGAAAATCACCTCTACCAAATGGGAAGTTGATGGCAAATAAGTAGGTGGAGGCATAAAAAGAAAGCTTATCTCTTACTAAACTTTATTTTTCTTTCCTTCAGTGTGGAAGGCATATACTAGTCCTCACTTTAAAGGAGAGGTATTCAAAAGCCTGTGTTGGCACAGAACGGTGAAGAATCAGGAGAGATTCCAGCTAAGCAGTGTCTGGTCTCATATCAGCTTGCTTCCTCCAGCTAACAAACCCCAAAATTGTCCGTCTGTATCTAATGCCATTATGCAAAAGCAAAAGGCTTTCTTCTGTAACACCCCGATACTCAATTAACCTGGGGAACTTAGAAGATGATATGTACATAAATTTACATATGCCTGTTTGATAAAGTCTCGAAGAAATATTATTATTAAATACGCCTATGCGTCCTTGTGTTTTATGCCAAAATTAAGCAGACTATCATATAACAGTCAAAAGAGTGCAACGGCACACATAGGAATTTAATAGGAACAAAAGATCTCCCACATACAGATGTGAACACTAAGCAACTTCACCAAGTGCAGTGAAGTTAGTCTGTGTAATTTAGGCAGTTTACATCTTTTAGTGTTTAAATCTATGAATCAATCTTGTGACAATTGTATAAAACTTCATTTGTAATGACTGTTGTTCATTTGACTACATGAAAATACATTTCATTAATGAATGACTTCCTCTTATTCAGAATCACTATTTTGAGTCTGGGGCCATAGATAAATAACAGAAACTAAATGAAAGTAACATTTGCCCTGTGAATGATTTTCTTTTCCCTCTTGCTGGAAACATTTCCTCCCTCCTTGCTAGTAACCATAAATCTTTCTCTGTACTGCTCTGTTAACTTTAATAAGAAGTACAGCACAGTAGCCAGTGCTCGTTTTCACTTACTGTAACTGAATGTTAAGCAGCATTGCAAAATGTTAAGTTGCAAGATAACTGAATAGTTTTCTTAGGTCTTTGTATTGGGTTTCCATGGAAAGATTTTGGAAGTGGGAAGGATATAGGGTTGGCTTCTGTGAGAAGCTGTAAGAAGCTTCCTCTATGTCCAATAGACAAGACTGCAACTGGCCAAGGCCAAGCCCACAGTGGCAGCGGCTCTGGGGTAATGGATTTCAGAAGGAGAAAAACCTGTACAGCTATGGATGGAGCCTGAAAGAGACTGTGACCCTGTGACCCTGACACTTCTGATGGAGCAGCCTTCTGACAGGACTTGTGTCCTCAGGGGGAGCCCACACTGGAACAGCATGTTCCTGGAGAACTACATGCCATGGAAGGGACGCACGCTGGAGGCTGTGGGAAAGACCCACTTTGGAGAAGTTCATGGAGGACTGTCTGCTATGGGAGTGACCCCACACTAACACAGAGAAGGTGTCCTTCCCTGAGGAAGAAACACCAGCAGACACAATGCATGGTGAACTGACTGCAGATTCCATTCATTAGGGGAGATTGAGAATTAACAATACTTCTCATCTCCCTCTAGACACTCCAATAAAAAAATACTAATTTACTAACAACCTCATCATAGAAAATACTAATTTACTAACAACCTGCTCCATTTCAGACGGGAATATATACACTGACACTATGCATTGTTGATGGAAAAGTATTTGGAATTTCTTTCAGCAAAGATTCTGCTCACAAAACTTCATAATTTGCATTCTTTAGGGCCTGAAACTCATATAACAGAATTACTTAGTTTTTTCATATGATCTTGTTAGTAATGTTCCAGTGCTTTGTGCCTAAGTTCCTAATCATAGATATCTATAGCCTGACTTCTGAAAAACAAAATATTACTTTAGTTATTTTAACACTGTCAGCAGCAATGTGTAATGAGACAATGTGTTTATACTGTTGGACTGAATTTCTCACAGGGCTTCTAGTCTACAATCATCCATACTGCCTATGTGTTGATCTATCTGGAAAAGGAAGTTTGGAGGCAGGCAGATGGTTTCAAAGCAACTGCAAATGGTCACAGCTGACAAGATTCCAGTTGGGATTCCAGTTTGCCTACGTACTCTTCCCCCTCCTTCTCTGTGCCACCAAGCACAAGGTACCATAACTGTGCCCAATGCTGTGACATGCAGTGCTGCAGTGAGCAGCTCTCACCTACTTACTCCTGCTGTAACTGCAGCAAAGGTGGTGAGGATGAGCATTGTTTTCCCACAAGTAATGGTTTGATTGCACAAATCTGTCCCAGGCCTGGTACACACAGATCAGGAAACCATTTCACTTAGAAATAAAATCCCAGAGTGGAATATCCTTGTTGCCCTGAAACAAATCTTCAGTCTTGAGTAGCTCACCAGACTTACTAAGAGGGTCCTCATCCTTTACAAAGTGTCTATGACCAAATCAGATCATTCATCCTGTCTATATTTGTTTCCAAGACACAGAAGAAGTTTCTTTCCAAGCCCAGACTGTAGCCAGGCAGTGACACTTTTCCTACAGTTCAGGATAAGTTGAAGCTAAACTGCCTGACCCAGCCAGCATTATGGTATTACTTTGCAAGTGAGCTGATGCAGGTATGCTTGCTGTTGGTGAGGGGAGCAAGGCTGAAGGGCAGACAATGTCATCTTTAGAAAGGACATGCTCTGCACACACTTGCTTATGGAGGGTGTACTGACAGCCAGTGGCCAGAGCTGAATGCCTGGGATGAAGAAGAAATTCTTCATCATCTTCTTCTCTCTTCATCCACCCAGCAGTAAAGCAAGCACTGTGAAGGGGTTCTACACTCTACTAGTCACACTTGCAGCTCCTCAGACCTATACTGCAAATCTAGTCCTGATCTATCAGCCATATAAATAGGCAAATTTCAAGCCCTGTTAGTTGCAGGCTGTGGTTAATGGCCTGCAATAGTTATAACACTCCAGACTAGATCACATTTTTGTTCACTGTGGGTAAATGTGGCATTAAGCAGAGGTACTATAATCAAAACATACCACCACTTCACTAATCACAACTGCCCATTTTGCTTTCCAAGGACTCATGAAGGAGCCATGGGTTCTCTAACCACATCTCTAGATGTAGGTCAAGCATTAAGACAGACAGACAGACAGACAGACAGTAGAGTAGTACCATTAGCATGGTACCTTCAGGGAGACAGCTGTGTCTGCCAGGAAACCAGGTGTTACAACCTGGGGCCAGAGATCCTTTCCAGGCAATTCTCCTGGATCAAGGCCTGCAGAGAAATAAGCCCAGCCTCAATAAAGAAATGTGAGTAGTGACTTGGCAGGAGCCTAAATTTTAAAGTAGAGTCTGCCCTCTTCTCTTTTCCACCATATTGGGAGGCAGAGGAGAGGGAAGATTTTTTTCCTGGGAGACTTTGTGGCTGTAAGAACATGCTTAAAATTAAAAACAGGACACAAAACATATGAACATCAGCAGTAAGTTTCTGTGCCTGGTTTTTGCCCATTCCTGTTAAATTGCCCATAATCAGAGATGTGTTACAGCATGTCTGCAGGTTCTATAGAACCCAGCTGCCATAGCCATGCAGCAGTCTCTGGCAGGAAGAGTATGCAAACCCATAGGATGGGAAGGAATGCAGCATTTGGACCTGTTAAGATCTGAAAGAATAACAAGACACATTACGTATATGTTCTGGAAAACACAGACCTGATTTCCAGAGGGAATATTTCAAAATTTTTCCAGGGTAAGATTGACAAAGAAGTATAATGAGATTTTTGCCTTTGGGGTACAGGTACCTCAAAAAGAAAAGTAAAAAGCAGTGGTCCCTGTGGATCGGGCTATTCCCTGAAGAGGGACAGATGTATCTTCTCTGTGATGTAAAAGACAGAGGTTTTTCTTTTGCTGCTCTATAGAAGAGTTGCCATAAAGCAACACAATTGTTTTGCTGAATTAAAAATATCTGCTCTTTGGTTTTGCATGGCAGTCTGCTGCTGGCAGGAGAGGATTCTTTCCTCCTCTTGAGGTTTTGTGCACATTGTGGGCTGTGTTAGATGTGGCAGGGCAAGTGATCTCACTTGTGCATTTTGGTTTCCCTATTTTAAAACTGCAAAAAACAAATGAGTCAATCCCTGATTGGAAATTTTGGCCAAGTATTTCTTAAACTGTGTTTTCAGAACTGTAAAATACCTCAGAACTGTTCCAAAATCAAATCACTTCTGTGCCTGTCTATTCATTGAGCTAAGTGGCCAATAAAGTTGTGGCAATAGCTAAAGAAAAGGATACAGGTGCTGACATTTATATGTAGAGGGAGAAAACATTATTTATGAGTCTAATGGTATGAATTTGGTTCTGCTGTTTATGCACTCAGAAACAAACAAACCAAAAAAGTGAATACATAATGATGGTTGTTCCTGATGCAGAGGCATGGGCAGTCAAGTGCATGGTTGTAGCAGTGGCTAGCAATACCTCATTACCCAGTGAAGTTCTACCCAGGGATGGCTCTCCAGAGCTGCTGACTGTGTAGAGAAGGCATAAGCAGGTTATCAGGTGGCATAACCTGCATTTATTCCATTTGATATTAAGGAAAAGGTAGGTATTGGTGAGTTGGGAGTGCCAGGTGGTCTTCCAGTCACAGGTTTCATGGGACTTGCTGTCAGCTGTGGGAGCACTAGGCAGCATGGTCATGCAGATGCCTAAGAGTCCAGTGAAGGCTGAAATTATATACTGATCATGTTTCCATGTTACATTTTAATCTGCTTATTACATTTAAAGTGCCTACTTTACATATCTTGGACTGCTAGATCACTGAAGCCAAACAATACATTTTAACCAACAACAGAATAATTTTAAGAATGCAATAAGAAACTAATGAAATTATAGCAGGGCTTCTGCTGTGCCTGTAATTCAGTTTCTCACTGAGTGTGATCAGCCCTTCCTCTCTTGGTGAAGACCTGCCCTTTGCTCTGTGAACAGATGAAGGGCTGGTGGGGCAAATTGTTTCTGGTGACAACTGCTTTGGTTCACCAGAGATACTCAGATTCAGAAATCTTCTCATTACATAAATGGTGAATTGGAGTACTGACAGTCCTTCCAGTGTTAGAGAGAGTGTCAGTGTCACCACCTCTTGCTAATTCCCTGCATTATACAGTACAAGTAGATGAAGGCAGTAAAGCATTTTATATACCTTAACCTATGAAATAATTGGGAGTACAACAATTTAAATCCCTTGGTGCTGGAGGGAGGAGTAAAGACAGTGGAAGGGCTAAAGGTGGGTGAGAGGTGGATAAGAGATGGGCAGTCTCTTCTTAGTCTCAAAATTCATTCAGTTGTAAATCAGATGACCTTTGTGTTACTTTTCAATTTACTTTTCATGGAGACATTCAGAAAACCTAGTAGCCTAAAGCAAAAGCTTAGCAAGCCAGGCTGCAAGTCAAGGCTTGCTTATTATGACCTTTACTCATGAAGATTGTCTTCACTTTCTGAAATGGTTTTCTTTTCCCAGTTGTCAGAGACTGAAATGTTATAGTTCATGGCTTAAGCATTGTTATGAAATACCTTTTTCCCATGATGACAAAACTATATAAAGAATGTATGATAACCAAAGCCCTCCCCTCCCTGAAGATGCCTCCTAAGGGTAACTTTGGACTGTGAGCTAAGCCACCTAAGGCAACTTGAGATAAAATAGAGGTGACATTATTGTTCAATCATCTCAAAAAGCAAACAAGGCTTAGGGAAGAATGCATCCACAAGAAAGCCAAACCCAGCAGCTGTCCCGAAAATCATCCCTGTCTGGTTTCCATGGGGCGGGGGAAGCCATAGCCTTCAAGGCTCTCTGTCGAGGGCAGGTTTGCAAAGACTTCCCCCCCATCACCCCACGCCGGGAGGGCCATATCCATGAGACATTCATGTGAGGAGAAGCTGAGGAGGTGTCATAACCCATCAAAGACCTCCCAAAGTGCTGCCCAGACTTATTCCTGAGGCCTTGCACTGGAGCACTGCACATGATGCAAAGTAATTCAACAGTTCCAAAGTCTGTTACAAGAGACAGTGTCAAAATTACTTGCCCCCCTCCATGGTGGTACCTGGGCATTCCCACCTGTTTAAATGTATATTAATCCATCAAACTCTATGTTTTTGGGGGGACCCTCACCACCAAGAAGACTGGATGGAGAGGCTCAATGGGACATTGGTGGATCCAGGGAGTGGTGATATTTTATACTTAATCTGTCTCTTTCACTCTCTTTCTGTCCCTTCACCTCTTTTTCTTTCTCTTTCTTTCTCTTTCTTTCTCTCTCTTTAATTTACTTTTAAATAAAATCCATACTATTGAATTTGGCATATGGTCTTATTTGCACCTCATTTTGGGCAGAGACATTTCTAACAATTTAAAGAACTGGATCATAAGACCTATACAATATGTATTTTCCAACCAGTGGAGAAAG
This sequence comes from Taeniopygia guttata, assembly GCF_048771995.1. Taxonomy (NCBI): domain Eukaryota; kingdom Metazoa; phylum Chordata; class Aves; order Passeriformes; family Estrildidae; genus Taeniopygia; species Taeniopygia guttata. The sequence goes on from NC_133026.1 coordinate 132,589,955, forward strand.
TGCAAAACTTGTCACAAAAAGAATAAAATTCATGAACAATAATTGAAAGGATGCAGTTTACAATGGGCTGCATCTTGGTGCCTGAGCTTGACAGGAAACTTACTTCTGTTAAGAAGTAGCTTCTGGTTCATGAAACACTCTTGGATTATATAATTTTCTGGACTTAACTGAGAGTCAAGTTACAGAGGGCAGCATGGTATAAAATGTGACAGGAATTGTACATGGAAGCCCTCATTGTAAATGCCATGAATGGCATGATGCAAAAAGAAAGTAAACGAGTGATAGGATGAAAAGGGAGGCCAGCTGCTGATGGATGCAGAGGTGGCTGCACTTAGTCTGTGCCAGGGGGAAGACAAGGCCCAAGGAGGTCAAGGTGCACCAAAGCCACCATAGTCAGGATGGGAGATTGCAAGCATCCATAAGATATGATCTAAGAATTGCCTAATAGGATGTGAAGGGTGAAGTGGGAGTTTGATTTCAATTCAGTTGGAAAACTTTAAAATTGCAGTAACAGTTCCAGCATCCACTTCAGAACTGAAGGTCAATGGAACAATACATCATTAATTTTCCTCCCTTGCTGTACATCTTCTTTCCCCAGTGTGCTACCATGTCTGAGTTAACTTTCAAAGCATTCTTCTGTTTCAGCAATGATTCTTTTGTTTCCATCATCTTTCCTCCTCCCAGGCTCTTTTTGTCCTTCTGGTTTTTCCTAGCTCCCTGCCATTAATTTCTATTTCCCCTCTCACCTTGCTTAGTCCTATGTCCCTCTTTACCAGCCAAGTCCTAATAAATGCTTGAAGATAAAATATATGTTAGATTCATCATTGACTGATGTTTTTAAATGAAAGTCCCAATTTCAGAAGCCAGAAGTCTTTCATTGGCATCATGCTAGAATAATGACACAGGTGGGGAAAGGGAATTGGATTTCGAATACTTACAGTTGTTAAAATTACAGACTCAGTGTTATGACCTGTCCCTGAAGGTGAGGGTAACTGAAGTTCTTTTTAATATATTTCCTTGGGGTGGAGTGTAGTGAAACAACAGCAAATGATCAGTGTTTAAATTTATATTTATATGTGTGCAGGGTTTACTTTGGAACAATTTGGTTGCAATAGAAAGGATGTATGTAGCCATTTTGGTTATTAGTCTCTATAGTAATATAACAATATCAAAGCATAAAGATATCACTCAAGAAAATATATAATATAAGGAAAAGAAAGAAAAAGAAAGGATAGGAGTAGATTGTGAAGAAGAAAATATCACCACCTGTGGATCTAGAAATGAGACTTGATCATTTCAATTTCAATGTCTGTTGACTGAAGTGATCATTACAGTCTTGATCCATCAGAGAGGGGGAGGCCCACAAAACACAGACTTCAATGGGTTAATATAAATTCAGGTTTAGGTGGGAAAGCCCAGGTACCTCACCTGAAGTGGCTGTTTTATAACCCTCAAACTCCTCTAAAACCAAATGCAGAGTGGTGGTCAAATACTGGTCAGTCTCATCTAACGTTTTCATGGATGGTCCAAATGATGAAAGCATTAAAATCACTGTACATGCTCTGTATGTCACTGAACTCCTGTGAACATCCCAGAAAGATGAGACAGCCACACTGAGCACAGAGCCTGCCTGTGAGACAGTGACTGCCTTTTTCTGGCACAAAGGGTCATGTAATGCCAAAGGGTTGCTCCATAGCTGGAGACTATTCATCGATATGGAGGGAAATCTCTTGTAAATCTAAAATACAGACAGCCAAATGCAGTGGTTATTTGTTTTTCTTTGGTTGAGAGTTTTTTTGTTTGGTTAGTTTTTTAGTTATTGACATAATTTTTCTGTTTGCATTGCAAGCTAGTTCCTTTGAATTTTTAGTACCATGAGAGTAAAACACCATGTGCCAACACATGTCTTTGCACAGTAAGTACTGCAATAATTCCTACTAATTGTTGCCTCTGGAAAAAGGGAGGATTTCTTCCTCTCCCTTTAGTATGGACATTTCTGCTAATTGTTAACATTTTTTTTAAAACATCTGTCTTTAGGATGATCACCTAGACATGACACTAAAAACTATGCTTAAATTTGGCACATTATTTTCAAACCTGGCCACTTGAAACTTAATTGTATAAATAAAACTGTGTCAGTGAAACTTCTGACTAGTCTGTCTGTTAGCATCAGAAATGTTAAATATCAGTTCCCTAGAAATTTAAGGCTCCAATAAAATCACATATCATTAATTAAAAATGGTTGTTTTAATGATTTATATTGACATCTGAATGTTGAAAGCAATATAAATGAGACATCTGCAGAACTAATATTCAGTACATCATGAACGATCAACTGCTGTCCATCAGTTTATTAACAATTATCGCATGCATAGTTAGAATTAAAAATTTAGATTTGCTTCTTTGCTTTGATAAATTGATTTATAAATGGCCTGCAACATAATATTAGTGTAAAAACCTTTTTTGCCCTAAGCTCAGAAAGATTTTTTTAAACTCCTGAGAGTTTTGTTGGTTAGCTGTTAGAGCATGTGGGAAGACAGGACTAAATGTACAGTTTTGGAGAATACAGATGCCATTAGTTAGGCACAGAACATGAATTAGAGCATCTGCACTGCTGAAAATGTTCAGAGCCTTTAAAAAAAAAGCCTCCATTTTATATCAGTCAATTTAAATGCATTAGCTGTGAGAGTTTTTTTGCTATTTGTCATTACAAGAAGCCAAGATTTTTTATGGTCTTTTATATAGGAAAAGCATTGGATTGTATTAAAAAAAAAATAAAAAAAAAAAATATATATATATATAATATACACACACACACATATATTCGATATAAAAGCCATCTTCAGGATACATAGAGACTGCAAAACCAGCCAAAGTTAAACGTGTCAGCACAACCTCTTGCATATTCATTATATGCAGTTTTTTTGAACATATTCGTTCACACCACTGTCTATGGAATACTTTAAACCTGTTTTCACTAGAAAAACCTTCCTGTTCTCTAAGAATCATAACAGCACACCATCCTAAAATAAGCTTTTTGACAGCCTTACTGGCTTAATGTGCTATTGTATTCTTGGTTCTTGGTTGCCTACTCTTTGCTGGGAGCTGTTGCCATCCCCATTTTGCAGGTAGGAATATCAGGGGGATACTTCCCTTTTACACTTGCTGTCAGCATGTCCAGTGGATTCAGTCCACCCAGGTTTCAGTTCACCCGTATGGCCCAGAAGTGGTGGCATGATTATTTTCATTTGAAAAGCTGTGATGGGGACAGGATTACAATGAGCAGCTGGGGTACAATAATATCTCCAGTCAGTGCAGCCAGCTTGGACAGGGAGGGGCATCCACAGCCTCACTTACACCAGCAAATTCTGCTGACATGGCTGTTACCAATTCCCAGGACAGAATTAAGCCATGTAGCATTTGTTCATCTGCTTTTTTTCTCTCAGTGGATTCTTTGCCTGTAGAAACCAAAAAATGACAGTGGAATACCAAGAGATTTTAGATCTAGATCTAACACCACACCTTTGGCTTGAACAGCATCCAACATTTTTAAACTGATTACCATATGGATCACAGGTCTTCATGTAATAATCAGTCTTTCAAAAAAACTGTGATTAAGATGTGTATCACAGGTCTGCCTAGAAAATCCTAGAAAAAGCAGAAAACAGGTCCTGAGGCAAAGCTAATGATTTGCCTTTGGAGTAAGGTAAATCTGGTACTTGCTTACCTGAAGTTCCAGCTTCGATGTGGTGTTTTTTTCAGTTTCCTCTCATTATTGATTCCCATGACTATCTCTGTAAAGATATGGCCTGCATAACCCATGGTGTAAGCAGCACCCCAGATACCCTGAAGTTCCCATGTCTGAAGTTCTCTTAGAAAAATTCTTGGATCCTGGTTAATCTTAGAATCAAAAAAATCACAACTTGGAGTAATTTTTTTGCTTCAGTGACTTGAGAGAATAGCCTTTGTAAGAGGAAGACATACCACAAATCTTATAATATTTCTAATATTAGTGTTCTTCACAGTCAGTAAGTTCACCTTTTACAATTTTCAGTCATTATATTCTCCTCTGCCAAAAGAATTATTGAAATTACATAGTACGGTTCTCTGGTTTGATACCTACATTGAGAAGGTGGACAATTTTTTATTTCAGATGTACATGAAATACTTGAAATAAATCTTTAGTTCTTCTCTCCTAACCTTGACTATAGGACAAAAAAATTATAACAAGCTACTCCTAAGTGACCCTTATAATGCTTTTCAGCCTGGCTAGTGTTGGTTGCTCATCTTGAATGTATACTTCCACCATTCTAATAAATACCATACCCACTGGGAATGAAAGCTTTTCTTTAAATAAGACCAGAAGTCTCATTCAGATTTTCTATAAATTCCCTGACTATTGCAAGCAGCCCTTTCCTCTTGGAAAGTAAATTAGGAGTGCCAGCTCTCCTGACCCATCCTGCCAGCCTTTCAGTCATTTCTGTGAGAGATAGAGAAATTTGATCTCTACAATATACTAACTTTTTGGTGCTTCTTTGAACTTGGCCAACAAACTGGGTCAATTAACATAAATGGTAAAAGAGGCTGGACATCTGGGGAATGACACCAAATCCATTTTCCATAAACTTCAAAGTAACCAGATGGCAAATGATTCAAAGGCCTATTTTCAAGAACCAGCTGTATAAGCCAGTTACCAGTATGGTGTTAGAAGTCAGGCTTTACAGTAAGAAATTACACCCACAACTTTGCCAATGACCTTGCATTAAAACCAAGGGAAAAAAAATGAAAAACAAAAACAAAGAAATCTGTCACACTACAGGAAATTCATAAGGAGCTTATCTGTAAATGAGGTATAGGCTATCAACAGTTAATTATATAAAGATAGTACTTAACAAGGAGTACATCTTACCTATGCAGGCTGTATATTCAAAACAGATTAATGTTAATTAAATGGTCCGTCAAGCTGGAGTGTGCAAAATCGATGAGCACTGACAGCAGTATAATAGAGATAAATCTAAGACACTGTCAACTATAGAAGGAAAAGTTTAGACATTATACATAAGCTGTGGCATCCAGATTTTGACTGGGACCTCCTCACAGATTCAGTGTTCACTTTGGCTGGGTTTTAGGGTCAGTTAGAAGTAGAGAGGGAGACCAGCTTTCAATATTAGTGGATTTTGGACTGAGCTAAAAACAAGCAGCTCTACTGATCTCACATATTTAGGCTGAATTCCCTCCCCTCCACAGAAGGTAGATGAAGCATGGCTTTTAGAAAGAGATCTAAATCTCATGAAAAAGCTTTCTGCAGAACATTTACACTGAAGTCAAAGTGACATTTGACTAAGCAACATCCATTACATAGTAATTCATTTCAGCTCTCTTTGCAGAATATGCAAATTTAATTAGCACAGTTTTTATGGCATAGTATTGTTCCTAAAGAAGGGAATTTGGTCCTTCTGGAACTTCCCCTCCCTGGTCTTTGTATTAGAAATAAACTACAATGACTTCCCATTCTGAAACAAAGCAAAGTTCTAAATCAAAATGTCAGAGAATATTAAGTCCATACTTCATGAAATGCAAGAATTTTACTTGTTTCTATTTAATACCAGTCTGAACTAGATGAATTATCTAACAATCTCATCTCTTTTTCCTCAGAAGACCTTCTTGATAGTAGGATGTCAAAACAAAAAGGGAACCAAGTACAGTTGATAAGCCTCTTCCTATCCAACATCTTTCTGCAGCAGCCCTGCACCAAGCATAACACAGTGGCATAAAGAGAGACCAGAGCATCCCTTGATCATATACTGAGATAGCTACATGACAGAATAGAGAGAAATACATTAGCTATACTTAACTCGTATTTTTAGTTTCTTTTCTTCCCTTGACACTTTCCAGACAGGAATCACTTTGAAGAACTGCAGGAACACAAACATCTCACTGAAAAACTTTTCTCTGTCTGATCCTTAATTCATGTTCAGAAACTTTCCACTTTGAATTAATGACTACCATGGTAGTACACGGGTATTTTCTCTTCAAATATTACAAATACTAAAATCAACTTTGCCTGATTTCTATAACTTGTAAGTCACTTCTGTTGTACTTCTCTAGAAAGGTGCAAGCTCTCCTGAAACTTCTAAGGTCAGCTCATTTGTGTATCATCCCTCTGCTCTTGATTACCTAGCGCTTAAAATAGGATAAACTCACCCAACATCTTTTCCTGAGGGCATGTATGATATCTTCTTTCTCTAAATAATCATCTGTTTTCACAGAGTGCAATTATCTCTAAGGGCTGATTTCTGCAAGGACAATGAGCTTAAAAGTGATTAAGAAAGGTATCCACATCTGCATATGCTTGCACAAAGGCAGCATGATTCAATTTCCATAATAAGCCATAAACCAAAGTGCTTTTTAGATATTGGTCCATCTATGGAGTTTCCCATAGTCAAAATTCATGAGAAACATTAGCCAGTTATTTTCAATTGACCATTCTGGTCATATAAAATACCAAGTAAACTATTAAAAAGAAAAAAAAAAAAAGGAATTGTCAAGAAGCTCAACTAAATAAATTAATGGCTTAGTTTAGGAATCAAAGGAAGATCTATGGAAGCACATCCATGCAGAGGAATAGGAAACAAGTAGCACATCCTAGACAAAAGGCTAAGAAAAGAGCATTTTGAGTCATTCAGCCTCATCAACTACAATCCCACTGTACTCTGTGCTAGTACAGCCTCACCTCAAGTCCTGTGTGCAGTTTTGTGTGCCACAATTTAAGAAGGATATAAAGCTCTTAGAGAGCACCCAAAGGAGCACCATGAAGATGGTGAAGTGACCTGTGGGGAAGTCGTACCAGGAACATCTGAAGTCACTTGGTCTGTTCAGCCTGGAGAAGCGGAGACTGAGGGGAGACCTCACAGGGCTCTACAGCTTCCTCACGAGGTGAAGTGGAGGGGTTCCTTCTATTTGGCAACCAACAATACAGCCCCAGGGAATGGCATGAAGTTGTATCAGGGGAGATTGAATATTAGGAATTTATTCTTCACCCAGAGGATGGTTGGCCACTGGAACAGGCTCCCCAGGGAAGCGATCATGGCCTCAGCCTGACAGAGTCCAAGAAGCATTTGGAAAATACACTCAGGCACGTGGTGTGATTCTTAGGGATGGTGCTGTGCAGGGCCAGGAGCTGGACTTCAATGATGCTTTAAGGTCACTTCTGACTCAGCTTACTCTATGATTCTATGAACACCACTGTCTACATGACAAGCAGTTCCCTGACATTCACATAAAAGCCTCATCTACTTTATGTATCCAACATTTCATTGTGTCACTACCATCTTTTGGGAACTCCTCTTCCTTTTATTTGTCTTTGACAGCACACTTTCTTCATTTTAGGGATTGATTGAGACACCCACAAACATTCACTCAAATGTTTTCTAAGCTCAAATATTTTGATATTACTTTTCTTCCAGAAACAGACTGAATACCAAAACATTCTGATAAATTGTTTGAAATGTTTTGGAAAAAAAACATAGAATATTTTTTTCCTCCAAATCCAAAAGAATCATTTCAGCATTTTCATATCCACATATTTAATTTTCTTGCATTAGAACCAGCTGAATAAAAGTTGATTGAAGGCCACATAAAGATCCAGCAGTCTGTGAGGCTGAAGTGCCTCGTGGGACCTGTCATTCTAGAGCCCTCCCTCCTGCCTAAGAGTTAGTCAGCCTTTTCTGCACCGCATGATTGCCGTGACAGTATGCCAAAATGCATCAGGAGAGAGATGTATAGGCAAACAGAAGCTCAGACCATGGAGTAAGGGAGGGCCTCAAAAACATTTGCACAAATCTGTGAATCCATCCATAACGCATAAAGGTTGAAATAATTTCAGAGAGCGAGTTTTAGTGAATTTCAAAAGATTTTCATTCAGATCAAATGTATTCAAGAGGAGGTCCTTTCTTTAGTTTTCTCCTTGAAATAAAAATAACAATAAATAAAAAAATACTGCATTAAAGAAGTTATAATCATAGCTTAATGATTTTAAGTAGAAATTTTTGAGTGGGAAACAGCTTTGAGTGAGTCTGAAGGAGAGCCACAAAGATGATCAGAGGGTTGGAGCAGCTATCCCATAAAGACATGCTCAGGGAATTGGAGTTGTTCAGCCAGAGGAAGAGCAGGGCTGCCCTTAAAGCAGTCTTCCAGTGCCCAGAGGAAACTACAAGAGAGCTGGATAGGGACTTTTTATAAGTGCATATGATTCATCACTGACCCATATGAAAGTAAATGTAAATATCTACAGGGAGTTAGCTATAATTATCAGCCAAAATGTTGGCAACCTAAGACCATTCTGGGGTGATTTACAAAGACACAAAACTCTTAGCTTTCTTTGGAGCAGATTTTTTTCTCAGAAATGTTGACTGCCATCTGGTAGGGTATGACTTTCTAATCTCTTTATGAACCAGTTTGAAAGTGTTAATAATGCCCCATAATTTTAAGAAACAATTCTTCTTTGTAAATGGTAAGAAGATTCAGGTGTCAGCCTTTAGGGACCTTTGAAAACATTATTATATTCAGGAAAACTATCCCTATCTTGCATATAGAGAAAAAGTCTTAGAAGGGATTAGAAAATACCAGTGTTCTTTGTCAGTAAGTACATAATTCATTCAATTTAGTTATGGCTAATCTTTTTTCTTTACCTTTTTAGAACTGACCTGATGTGTCAAATTTACATACATTTCAATAGAAACACATTCTCTACTCCTACAGAAAAGATTAGCTATATATAGCATGGTCCTTAAGAGTTCCAAACTGCTTTTAAATCCTACAAAGCAATAGTTTATAACTGTGCTAAGTGATCTTTTTATATAATTGCTAATAAGAATATTAGCACTCTTCCCATACTAAAAGTATCAATTAATCTCTTATATTAGAGATAACCTGGTATTAATGCATCATTAAATCAACAGCATTGAATTCAGAAAGTTTTTATTATGTGTATACATTTTAGAAAAATCAGACTATAATAAATTTTAGTTTATAAATGTCCTTTGGCATATGCTTATCATTACCAAGATTTATAAATGACCCATTCCCCAGTCACACCAGGAGAATTATGGTAAATGAATTGATTACACTGAAGGAAGTGTAATCTGTTAGTTTCTGCAGCAACCACTGTACAAAATACCTGCTTAAAACTTAAAAAGAAAACAATAAAGACGAGACTTAATGAAATAACAACCCACAACTAAAAGAGAGATTGGTTGGATTGCCGTGTGATTAAAATCTTGGGTTTACAGTTAGAAAACCTAGAGTCAATTCTTGTATTTATCAATGCAATTTATGTTTCTGTTCATAACTTTGCATTTATCAGATGAAATGAAAGTACTTTTCTACTTAAGCAGCTAATGTGTTGGAAAGGGACTGTTTCTCCAGGTGTCTTTTTATTGCTCCAACACGAGCATCCTGGTGCAACTGGAGACTGGGCACCGTAGAGGCACATATTAAAAACCCTCACAGAAATATTTATACAGACTTTAGGATTTCAGAGCAGGTACAGGGTAGGTGTTCTCCATAGCAAAATGAAAATGATCTAGCTAAACAGCCTTAAGAGACAACATTTAAGGTCACAGAATGAGGTACAAGGAAGTTCTGGAAGCAGTGTGCAGGTACCATTTTTAAGCTAGTCATCCTGACTGTTTTTCATTTTGGACTGAAAGTGCATCTTCTAGTCACACAGAAAGAAAAGGATTCACTGGGTAAAGGAAGTTCAAGAGCAGGAAATTACTTCAAATCTCACCAGGCAGCAAGAAACTTTTTATGTTTTTTTCCCCCTCTCTATATGCTTTGTTTCCTTGGGTGGATTTTGGGAAAGAGGAATTAGGATGAAACGTCCCTTGACTACTGACCTTGTGGGAATGGATGATGTATGTCATTTGCCAATTCTGTGGGAATTCATCAAGCCCCTTCTCTACCAGTTGAAAATCATTATGCACATCCTATTTTAAGTTCACACAGTATTTGTTTGTATATCTTTTTCCCTATCTCTTCTTATTCCCACCAGACTGTGGGAAATTCAATGCTTGTTTGATACATATTAGTTATGGTTTTATATCTTAAATAGCAACAAAATATTCCACAGTAAAATACTAGAGTGAACCATGACCATAATCTTTTTTTTTTTTTCTGATGGAAAAGGCTATAGAATATCCTTGAATAAGCAACCACTTAAAACCATGTAGATCTATCAAAGTGGTTCAGATTTATTAAAAACAATAAAGGTAGTAGACCACCTGCAGCATTTGATTGTTAATTGTTTGTCCTCACCATTCAAACAATAACAAAGAAATAATGACGGAAAGTAAGTCTCTGGGTTTCAGTTTCTAGACTGGATTTTGTCAAGTACATACTACTGGGTACCAGTCACATCTTCATCTGCAACACTGGAACCCAGAGATTCATCAGTTCTCCATCACAGGCTATAGCTGGGAAACTAGTCAGCCCTTAGCTTTTTCTGTCACATCAAACGTAATGTCACACAGAAATCTCTTGGTCAACAATGTATCAAAGGATGGTTTCCAAACTTTTCTCTAAGCCCTCATTTAGTGTAGGAAGAACACAGCCCCGGGACAGCTGCATGGCATTTGAGCTGTGTCCTTGTGCATCTGGTTCTCCCAGCTGCTGTCTGCATTCTTCAACCCTAAAATCAAAACTGACAGCAACTCTTTCAAGTTCTCTTCAAATGCATGCACAGGACCTGCACTACTCTCCAAAATTTCCTATTGCTATTCCCATTCTCTTGCTTTGCTCTGAAAGAGTCCTGGCAGCCAAAGTCCTCCCCAGGAAAAGAGCATCTTCTGCATCAGTTTCCCTGAGGACTGCCATAGCACTTCATTAAAGATGAACTGCACCCCCTTCATAGTAGATACAGGTAGGATACACTGAACACTGAACTACAGCACACATAAAAGCAGGTGGAAGAAGCTATGAGGTGAAAAGTTTTACACAATTACACCCCTCAGGGCTTGCTCTGCCTTATTTATAGCTTTCTGCACCCTCTTATTCTACCCCCTTCCAGGTAGCAAATCCCAGATAAGCTTGGATAAGCACTTCAAAACTGGATATTCAGAGAACAGTTACAACAGACAGCTCGTAATTACAGTTGCCATGGAAAACAACTCTATTCTATGCCATGCTCTGTCATCTTAAATCTGTTTTAGGCCTGACGGGCTGAACAACCAAGGTAATTACACTTAAAATACATCTAGCCAGAGTCAAGCAGTTATTCTTTCCTAGACTGCAAAGCCATAAAGAAGATGAGATGCAGCACTGATGGTAGTAAACTCTGTGATAATTTTAAGGCTAAATGTGCGTCCCCTTTTTCCATTTACATATTTTTTGCTCCAGATGGGCCTTAAAAGCTCGGTATAGTTTGCTAACTAATTATGGGCTTAACTGACACACAGTTACAAACAATGACAATAAAACTCCCAGATCCCTCAAAGGTATTTCAATACTCATCCTCTCACCAAGGAGTTGTCAATGACCCAAGGTGCTGGGCTATGCCTTCCCTGCCCTGACCCAGTGACACACCTCTGCCAGGAGCAGCTGCCTGTGCTAAGTGAAGCCTTGCTGCTCCTAAGACCAGGAGGAGTTTGTCATTAGCTTCCAGAGAGAGACACCCAAATCCTTTCTATGAAAGTCAGACAAGGATCAAAGGGAGGCACAGCTCATCCATGGTTTCTATTTCTGACATCTACTTGACTCTTACAAGAAAGTAGATTATCCTCATGCAGATGTTTAAGGATTCTAGTAATTATTGAATTTTTTTTGCATATATTTCAGCATGAAAATATGAAACATATATACAAGTCTTAAATACTCAGCTGTGCAAATGTTTTCCAAAGCCCTGTGATTAAATGATGTTACATTAGCTGCCTTCTGGGGCCAAGTCATATATCTATTTTAAGAGAAGAATTTGAAAATTTTAAATTAATGGTGAAGGGTGGCATATAGCCTGTAGAGAACATGGTGTTGAAGATGAATATATTTACTCAGCCCACTTGATCTTGGAGAAATAATTAGTCAGCAAATCCCTGACTCTGAGCAAGTATGGACCTTTAAGTGCGTCTAGCTCCATATCTCAAATTTGAAGTTTACATCAAGTCTACTTCTATTAATAACAGGTCAGAATAATGCAGTCATTTACAAATTAGGAGTTAAATACATTCTTTCCCCACTAGCCTTAACAGGTAAGTGAAAAGGTGATTGTATATGTGTAGGTACACATTTTGTGGTAACTGGGAGTGGGGCTGTGGCTGAGCCTCATCCCCAGTAGGTGCAGCTGTGAAAAGCAGGTGAGCAGCATTGGCAGCAAAGAGCCAGGGAGTGCCCAGGTGCACTGACCAACCACCAAAGGGAACAGAGGGCACAGAGGGGCAGTGCATGAACAATGAGGGGTATGAAAGGCTGGGCTAAAGAACAAGGGGGGGCCAACACTTGAAGCCTTCTGAAGTGGTATGATGTTACTCTGTATGGACAGGTGTTTAAAGCTTTCTGAAATTGTATGGTGATACTCTGTGTATTGTGACCTCTCAGCTGTGACATATATGCAGTCTAACAGTGTTTATAAAAGGGTGAGTTGAACAAATGTGTCAAATGAGCTAAAATGCATACTTAAAATGATCTGGTAGCTCTCATTTTCAAATCAAGTGCTGTGTTAACTTTTCTACTTGTAGCATTATGCAATTTATAACCTACTTGTTCATACTCATCAAAAGACACTGTATGTATATATATATATTTTTTAGTTTTAACAACACTTGTTTTCAGCTATAAAGAGTGTAATTTTCAGGATTTTTTTATTACCTGTAATACTGGATAAGATCTGAATACAATGCAGTGTAGTAATCCCTTAAGTGCTACTTTTCAGGCCAAAGAAGCCATGCAGAAAATTTTCTGAGACCTTTTCAACAGAAAAGGTTTTGTGTATGAGGGGGGATAAAAAAGAGATTTTAATTATGAAGTGTAGAGTTGCAGCATGGAGAGACAAGTTAAGGCTCCCCAGGGGCATTAGCAGAATTTAATTTTGTTTCTCCAAGGATGGAGACTCAGGGCTTTGACCATGGGAAGGGGCAGAATCATCACAGGAATCTTGTGAAGGTATAGAGTTTGTTTGGTTAGCTGATGCCAGAGAGAAGGTCTGGGCACTCCCATGGGCCTGGGCTCATCCTCACATTTAGCTCACTTCCAGTAGTGACCTTCCCAGTTTTGCCACAGACAATGTAAGCAGGAGGGGTACAGTCTGCTGCAGTGTCATCCAAAGCAAACACTATCTCTGCTCCTGCTCACAGTTGGTGATAATCCTTAATTATCAAGGTGTCCCCACGGCAGACAAGTTCCAGTGCCTAAGAGCATGGTATCTCCTTTTCAATGGATAAAATAAATATTTTTGGAATCATCATACATGAGGATAGTGAAAAAATAGGATCATGAATAGGCAATGTAGAATCAACCTCCAAAGGATCATCCTTTGTTGCTTGCCAAATAAGAAACTTGTTTCAAGTAATAAGGACAGATACTCAATTACTACAATTAGCTACATGGTACAGACATTCAAAATTAATTTGAAATATACAGATCTGTGATAGTTTTCATTTTCAAACAATTCACACAATAGAGTACAGTAGCTGTAGTTATTTTGTTTGTGATGTACACAGATGTCTGGAGCAAGTGGAAGCCACATTACACAAGTTAACAGGCAGCACCCATCTGGTTACAATGCACCACTCATACAGACAGTGTGTAAATACTGGATGAGACCATCAGAAATCAGGGCAAGATGGAGACAGGACAAGGTGGATGAGGAAGTTATGTAACAGCAAGAACATAGCTGGGTATCAACTAGTCAGGCATATATGCTATACAAAAAAGAAACCATTGGTAGCAGCAAGCACAATATGAATGTTGCAGCTAGGAAAATAAATATATTTTAGTTGATTTTAGGGTCTTTTCAATTTCTACATTTATTGTCAAGTTTGATTTCCTTGAATTTGCTCACTCATATCTATATGTGCTTTCTAAAATAGCTTCATGAGAATGCCTGGTTCTCTGATTTCAAATGGCCTATAGGACTAATCATGAAAGGTTTCAGAAGTGGAGTTAACTGTGGTGTTTGGGCAGCTCACCTGCTAAATTAAAAAATATATGAGTTAGTCCTGCTTACTCAGCTATCATTAATGATACTCAGATTCCCTTCCCCTTTTTAAGTTCCAGCTGACCAGAGATGACAAGCAGTCTGATTTGCCAGGACATCATGAAACCTTATTAACAAAAGTGAGGAACAATGTAGCCAAAGCAGAGCATAGAAGCCTTGGGCTGAAAACATGTCCAACAAGACCTAAATATGTTTTATTAATAGTTTGCAAACAGAAACAACTGCAGACTGAAAAAAAAAATATGACGAATGGCTTGATGGCATTTATTTACCACATCAGCAGGAAAATGTTTATTTCTAACATTTAAAATAAGATATTAATATTTTTGATATAGGAAAACATTCACACTATATAATTGCCTTCTACTTATTTTGACTGGAAACTGCTCAATCTTTGGAACAGAAATAGTTATTAATTAACAACACTAATTTTCTAGACTTGTTCAGACTACACTGTTGATTAAATATCCTCAGGATCCAGTAAGAATAAAACAAGAGTGTGTTATGACTTGTCAATTGCATAGACATGACTTCCAGTTACCAGGAAAATCTTTGAACTACATAAATACTTACTGCATTCCTACAAAACACAAAGCACATGGTGAACTGCCTCCACTTAAGAAAAATAAAAAGGCAGCAAACTTGCATGTAAGAAGTCATGCTTTTTCATTTCTTAAATTATAACTTCATAAAAAACAAGAGGAAAAACAGAGATATTGTGAAGTGATTAACATACATTTGTGCATAAACCTTTCTGCCCACGCATTTGTGTAAATACAATCAGCATTTGATTTCCATGAGTGTCACTTTTCCCCTACATTGTTATAACTTTCTGAGAAAAATAACCAATAGGAAAGGAAACAAATAACAGAGGAGACAAGAGTGTCTAATTAAATAAGGTATCTGCCTCCTTCCTGGAACTCCATTACATCACTCTCTCAGAAAGTATATTCAGAAAATCCATTTGTTCCAGATATCACCTCCTCTCCAGCTAATACACACAAAGCTTATCCTGCTTTTGAAACACTTTAGTCTTAATATTTTAACCAATTCACTTTGGAACATTTGTCTGAATCCTTTCTCCTAGGTTAGAAATGGCAGATATACAAGCACAAATACTTGCAGCAGTGTGAATGGTATTTTTACTGCGACAGGAGACCTATTTTTTTTTTTTTTTTTATGCTCACCATTTCTTAACCTAAGCCTACGGATTCTTTTTCTTGGATGCTGGTCCTGCGCTTGTGTGCACAAAGACCCCTGTAAGAGATCATTTATACTACTTACCAACTCAGGTGCACTGGACCACAGAATGTTCCTCTAAGCCATTTCCTCTGCACTGCCCTTAGAAATAGAGCTTCGTCTCCTTGTTTGCCTCATTATTTTTACCACAAAAAAAAAAAAAGGTAATGTGTTAGTCTTTAACATAGCACACATCAAGGACTTGGACTCCATTGTGTTAGAAGGATAAAAAAGAAATTCCTTGCTCTAGAAAGCTTGCTGTTCTGAGAATTAGATATGCTAAGCTGCAACACTAATGGGCTAGATCAATGTGGCATTTGCTGTATTTTCATTTGCTTTGGTCCTTCTGGTAAATAAGGAATAGAGTTACTTCACTAGCAGCCAAGCTGTAATAAGGGAGTAGGATGTTACATCTGAGGTAAATATCTGAAGGCTGTATGAAAGTCTGTGAAGACCATAGAAAATGCAGATGTATATTTGCAGGAATTGCATGCAATTACTGTAAATTAGTCCTCAGATGATAAAAACTGGTATAGCTTAAAGGCCAGAAGATGAATATTTACAAAGATCCATTCAAACCTACAGGTCCCATAAGCGTCTAGCATTAGGACATAGTAATGGAAGGTGAGGATGGCTGCTCATTTGTGGAACTGCTTGCAACTCCAGTACCCAAGAAACCAGGTTTCCATTTGCATCAGGGCTGATTTAGGAAATTTCAAGCTGCCTTCTGTTGAACTGTAACACAATGCATCAGGTTGCCCAACCCCACATCCTGACAGGGTCAGAGGCACAATTAATTCAAATGAAAGCTTTTCTGGCTCTCCTCTCCCTCTCCCTCTCCCTCTCCCTCTCCCTCTCCCTCTCCCTCTCCCTCTCCCCTCCCTCTCCTCTCCTCTCCTCTCCTCCCCCAGGCTCTCCAGAGCCCCAAGAAGGTGAACAAATTAGCAGGAACACTTCCTCCTTGCTGCCCAGCACTTCTGCTACTGAAGACATAAATCAGAGGCAGCTATTACTCTCAGATCACATGCTCCAGGCTCCATCAGCCCAGCCAGGACAGCAAAACAGATGACCCGCAGGACATCCCACCCAGCTGACTGCCAGGCTCTGTCTTCCTATCCTGCTTGGTCTCTGCCTTCCATCTTTATTGCTACCAAATGCAAAGAACTTCTCAGCTGCTACTTCCTTGGAGCAGCAGTTATTTCTTTGGAGGCGTTTCTTTGTTGTTATTTTGTGGCAGGTCACAGAGCAAGACTATAGGGAGAGCAGGAAATAGGCCATAACCAATCCTCACATGCAGGCAATACGAGAAAATGTCTTAGGACTATCCAAAGGAGAAAATAATTAAGTTGAACACGCTGGTTTTGCTATGTGCCTCACCAATGCTTCCCTCACTAGGAAGTGATAGGGACCTACTTGACTTGCAGCCAGAAGTATGAGTTAATTCTACATCTCTCAAGAAAAATCCTTGGAAATAAAACAAGGAGACATTGGCCCTTTTTAAAGGTTCATATGTAAAGACTGCCTGGCACAGGCTGTGTGGTGCCTCCATAGTGACTTCACACTGACCCCCACTGTTCACACCCTGGGAATACAGAGGGGAGAGCATTTTGTGCATCTCCCATACACGCATAGCTGCTTCTTCCCAAAAGTTCTGGCATTCACTCCACAGTGGCGTTGCTTAAGATTTGGAACACACAGCACATAGGCTGGAATACCTGAGAAATTATGGTTTGCCAGGTTGCTGCATGCCAGGAAACATGGGATACCTAAGAAAAGTTTTCAGACAGGAGAAGAATGCATCTGAGATAAACTATGTAGTACTTGTAGCCTAGAAGAAGACAGCCTTTCAAACTGTGCAGAGAACCCAAGGGTCACTCAGCCTATTGGGAACAGAGTGTGCAAATCCTTCCAACTTCCAGACTTGTCTGTTTTTCCTGTTCCTACTAATTTCTTTCCTGCCCCTCTCCCCACACACAGCTTCTCCCTGGGGTTCACTGGCCCTAATTTCTTTGTCTCCACAAACCTGCATTAATTTGCTCTCCTGATGTACACAGGATTCTGCACACATTTCCGACATCATCTCCCTGTGATCATCCACACACACCTTTTCTGTCCTTTTTGACAACTGAACATTTTCTGAATTTTTCACTGCACACAGACAGCACTTCTTTTTATATCCCCACCTTCCACCTCCCCCTGGAGTAAAATCACTTCCCCTTAGAATGTAAGAAGCTTTATTCCCTCTCCATTTTTTTTCCTGAATATGCCTCCAATGGCCATTGGCCTGGGGTGAGTGTCAGGGTCATTTGCACTTCCCTTTGAAAAAAGCTACCCATCTCACATAAAAACTGGCAGGCAAAGAGTTTTTTGGCCCTTCTACCTCTCAATATCATTTAGGTTTGCAAGGGAAGCTGACACTCCCCTGTTCAGAGGACTTTCCCTTTCTATTTTACCTTTTGGTGTTTTTGTTGGTTTTTTTTGTTTGTGTGGGGTTTTTTTTGGTTTTTTTTGTTTTTTTTTTTTAATAAATAATCTTCTTCATGCTTTTTTCCCCCCAGGGTAGTGAGTGGCAAGCTTTAGCTGGGGTAAACTTCAGTCATCCGGAAGAACAATGACAGTATGTTTTTATTTCTCTGAATTTTGGGAAAACCTTGACAGAATGTGACACACCTTACTTAAAGCTATTTTTAGAACAGGGCTTTATCCCAGAAACCTTTTACTGAAAGTGCACCAAGTGTGCCTCGCTGCCTGAGATGTTCCATGCTCTTCCAGTGCCCAGGTGGTTGTCAGCTGTTTCCAGAGCTCTGACATTCACCAAAAGTCTACTGGTGCTGGCACTTCATCCCAAGACAAGTTGTGATACCAAGGCTAAAGCAGAAAGAGAGAGAGAGCCTTAAAGGTAAAGAGAAGGTGAAAGGTGTCATCTCATTTTTAGTGGCTGCTAGTGACAGAAGCAGCAGTTATACTGATTTATAACTTCCTTTCTATAAAGACAAAATAAACAGAGTGAAAGGATGCAAGCATGTGGATATAGCTTGTGAATATCAGCTTGATCATTCATGGAATTAAATTTTGGGGTTTTTTTGGCTTTTTTTTTTTTTTTTAGATAACTTCTTATAGAATCAAATCTCAGTTTGTGTTTTGTAGAAGATATCTGTTAGAAAAGCTCAGACTGTTGTCTCTTGCCTCTCCCATGTGGAGTTTAGGATTATGTGCAGTTTGGTGTGTTCAAGGTCAGCAGTCAGGCTACGCTGGAGCCTGTTGGTTCCCTACTAAAAACAGAGCCTCGTGGTGCACTGCAGAGCTCATTAACAAGGTCAGCTTGTTTAAGTAAAGGTCTCTATCAAAAGGATTGTTTGCAACACAAGCAATCCCAAATGTTTTCTGCAAACCAAATTTATCATAGAAGTTCATGTCTGCACATCTATTTCTTTCCAGTAGTTCAGATGCAATAAATACTAGGATGTTAAAACACAATTAAAAAAGAGGGAATTTTTTTTTAGTCTTCCAACAGAGCATGTCTGCTGCTTAACAGGAAGACCAAAGGAGCAGAAAAGCTTCTGAACTTCAAATAAAACCAAATGCAGACTGAGATTTGCATTGAGTGAAAAGAAATACAATGCACATATGAAAAGCAGCCACCCTATTTCCCATTTGAAAATTTTATATAATTTTTGAATTATATGACTGAACTTAAAATTAGACATCTGTTTAGACAGATTACTTAGCACCTTGGCACAGATGTTCTATGTTTTTTATTATAGCACTTTAATTAAAGATCATTCATCAGCATTCACTCAGCACAGTTAAGTGCCATTTTGAGTAGAGCTGCACAGGGAATGAGTCCTGTGTGCCATTTGTAATAGCAGCTTTAAATCAGGTGGTGATGGCAAATGATGGCCACAAAGCCAGATACAACATTTTTGCCACTACTGAATGGGGAAAGAGGTCAGGAGGGGACTAACACTCTCAAATCTGTGCAGCAGATGCCAACACCTTCTACCTCCTTGCTATCCCCATGTTCCTGGAGGGAGGGGATCAGGACAAGATCCTGCTATCCCCAGTGTACCTAGAGGCAGGGAGCAGGCACAGAGGAAACCAGCCGGGCCCCCCCTCTGGTATCTGCTTCAACTCTGCCCTGTTGCTGCCTCTCACTACTCCCTGGTCCCTTCCTGCTGGCCCCCAGCAACAAGTGTGCTCTACCAGGAAGGGGTTTTCTAAGGGGGTGAAGGGAGAAGTCTAACTTGGGAGGATGTGGAACAGTACTTCAAAATTATGTGCCTGGTGATGCAGCCCAAAAGAATTAATTTAGAACAATGTGAGTGAAGGATAAAACTTCACAAGTTTAATGTCACATCCCTGCAAAGTATTTCTGAAATTCAGTGTATTCACCTCACCAACATTGTACATCAGCTTCTTGCAGGTACACTATGCCTTCCACCCTGCCTGACAGAGATTTGCAGAAATGACTGTTGCATACCACAGGAATATGCTAGGTGGGTTTGATTTGTAGAGAGCCTATAATTTACTTCCTATATCTTTTTAAACCCACTACATCCCTAACAATGAAAACTGTCAGTTGAAGTGATTTTGTCAGCCAAATTTGAAAAGCTGCATATTTTATGACCATTAAAGTTTCCTGTAATTTCTCACTTGAATTTTTCCATGCCTCAGAACATGGGGCTTTTATTTCTCAAGTTCCAAAATAAGCATCAGCAGTGATAAAAACTTGTCAGCTCAACAGGAAAGGAACTAAGGATTTGTACTTCTATTCTTTTAATCTAATGAATGTTTAGCGTATAACATTCAGACAATTACATAGTTACACTTAATGCCATTCCCATTTTTCATCACATGGGTTTTGTTTGCTTTACCCACAGAGGCAGTTCTTCAGCAGTAGGAGGGGAAATATGTTTCCCAAAGCTTAATTTGACCCCAGTGGTTGCGGTATTTTTCCAGGTCATGCAAGTTGCACACTTGTTTCCAAGGTCAAGAGGATGCTGAACTTCAAGTTCCCCTAAGGCAGATTCTCACCTTCAGCAGAAAATACCCAGCTGGGTCTAAGTGGGAGGAGGCTTAGAGCAGCCTGATACTGGTGTGCCAGCTTTCACTACCCACACATTTTAAGTTTACCAATGAGCTGCTCTGTTGGGAGGGAGGTGGCTCACCCACCAGGCAGGGAGAGCAGCCAGCTAATAGGTATCTTGAGATCCACCTTGCCAGATGGGATCCCAAGTGATTTGCTTTTATTAAACCCATAGCTTCTTCAGAAAATCACTCTTAGATGGACACTTCCCTGCCATTTGCCCTGCCTCCAGTGGGTTTTAACTGCTAAACATAGCAGTTAAGCATAATGGCAGCACACTTTTCCTCTGTGCTAAGCAGAGCACATAGCAGAGGCTTGGTTAAGAAGCACAGGGCTCCCTAAGGATTCTGCGGGGGTAGAATGAGTAGATGATTTGATAGAATTTTGGGGCAACATACAGAGTAACTTTTTTTAGCATTGTTTCTAAAACAGTTTTGTAGTTTCTTTCTGCATATGTCCTTTCTCTGCACACATCTTTACCCTTCTGAAGGTTTTTTCTGTCCTATTTTTTGTCAGTACAGAAATACAGTTCTGCTTAATATGCTTTGATTCCTTTTATATGCTGATATAACAGAAAAACAATTGAATGACTACAATGGCTTAATCCCTATTTTGGTTTTGTGGATGTTACGAAATCTGGGAGATTGTATTTTGTAATTTTTTATGTTGGAATGCATTTCTCATCCTTCAATCTGAACTCTACTGTTCATAGAAGACTTTTTGGATGAAAGGCAAAACCATGCATGCCCTGCTTCAAATGCTGCTTACCTTTCATAACTACATGCATCAACAACTTGGATAATTTTTTTTTTCCTGCAGTAAGGGATGAGAGAAAGATGGAAAGAACATATGACAAGTCTCAGTGAGTTCACTTAATGCATAGTGAAGGCATTCAAATATTTAGAAAAGCAGGAAAAGAAGAGACAAGGATGAAGTAAAAAGAATTGAGCATTCATGATCACAAAGCCCCCTGTTGACTTGCTCATAGGAAGGACAGGTTATTTTGTGACTACAGCTACTTGAAACAGGATTTGACAGGATCAAGTCTTCAGTTAAACATCAGTGTGGCTCTCTGTTAAGACACCAAAATGCAAGAGTAAGTACAATTTCTCATCAAAGTGCCCTGTTAAAAAACAAAGCAGGTAAGAGACCATTTCCCATCTAATGTAGTTGAGAACCTGATACTACAGAAAGCTGGCCATTCTGCAGTATAATCAACAGTTTGATCATCTTTATTTTTTTCTTTCCAATTAATATTCTTAAGACTAGTATCATATTCCTGACTATTTGCTCTGTGCCTTAGGGCAGAGTTGTACATTGCCCTCCTTTCAGATGCTAGGCTTGCTACCTCTTCTGCCTTCCTAATTTATAAATTATATATATAATATATACATATATGTAAGTGATGTACTGTTTTGGATAAATTTCCTTATTCCTTTAAAGAAATAAAGAAAAGAGATTGATTAAAACAATTTTGTTTGTTTCTGGTAGATTTGTAGAGTCACAGAACTAGTTAGGTTTGAAAAGACCTCTAAGACTGAGTACAAACATAAACCCAGAACTGCTAAGTCTATCACTAAACCATACCCTTAAGTGTCACATCCACATGTCTTTTCAATTCCTCCAGGGTATTCCTTGACAGCCTGTTCCAAAGCATAACAATCCTTTTGGTGAAGAAATGTTTCTAAATATCCAATCTAAACCAAGGAGGTCAGTCCCTCTCAAACTATCACTTGTTACCTGGGAAAAGAGACTGACTTCCATCTCTCAGGTACTTGTAGAGAATGATAAGGTCACTCCCAAGCCCCCCTTCCTCCAGGCTAAACACACCCAGCTCCATCAGCTGTTCCTCATGGGACTTATGCTCCAGACCCTTCACCAGCTCCCTGTCCTCTGGACTCACTCCAGCTCCTGATTGTCCTTCCTGAACTGAGGGGCCCAGAACTGGACACGGGATTTGAGGTGTGGCCTCACCAGTGCCGAGTACAGGGGGGCAATCCCTGCCCTGGTGCTGCTGGCCACACTATTGCTGATCCAGACAAAGATGCCATTGGCCCTCTTGGCCATCTGGACACACACTGGCTCATGTTCAGTCTGTTGCCAACCAGCACCCTCAGGTTATTTTCCACTAGGAAGCTTTTCAGCCACTCTGTCCCCAGCCGGTTTTTGTGACCCAAGTGCAGGACCCAGCACTTGGCCTTGTTCAACCTCATACAGCTGGCCTCAGCCCACTGATCCAGTCTGTCCTGACCTCTCTGAAGAGCCTTCATTTCCTCAGCAGATCAACACTGCAACTCAACTTGTTGCTGTATGGAGGAAAGAATTTGAGACTTTTTTCCTGAATTTAATCTCTAATTTTTTTTTATATTTTTGAGACAGTAATTCTGAATTCAACAAAAATCAGAGCATTTATCAATATTAACTTCAATTGAAATCAGAAATTAAATATTTTGTTCCATCTCCACCAAGTGTTCCCTATCTCAAAAGTAGTCCAGACCTGGCAGTTCAGATCTAGTATTCTCACATACACAAATTTATTTCTTATCACCCTCCTTCTTATACTGCCTCTCTATAACATTCCCTTGTGGTTTTGCAGATGAACCTTTGAGCTTGGGCTAATGAGGAAACCAGGATTAAGCACCTGCAGGACAGGATTCTCTCTTTTTCCTTCACTCTCAGGAGTAAAGACAGCTTTTTTGACAGAGTGGATTGCTGTTTCTGATCCCTTCAATTTATTTTGTGATGATGATCCTTCCAGCTGTGAGAAATAGTAATTCACCTACAAAATTGAAAGAGGAAAATGTAATCAAAGCAAAACTATTTATTGATATAAACAGGTAAGCTGAGTCAGGCACATCTTACTAAGCAGGCACACCTCTCTCTCAAATGCACAAACTTTTAGACACTTCCTCAGCTGGTGGGGTCCCTGTCCCTTTTTCCCTTTGGCTGAGTACTCAGGAATTCACATTCTTTCCGACTGCCTAGCACATTCAAACTGACACCTACTTTCCCCTCCCCTTTCTATCCCTCTCAGAGCTAAGGACTCTTAGGTAACAAGCATCACTTCACTTCTCTTTCCCTCCTGCATATTCAGGAGGCCTAGCCTCCTGCTAGCTACATTTTTTCCTGCATGACATAAGTACACATTCTTATGGCTGAAACAGTGGCTGAAGCAAAACACTACTTTACATCTCACACAAATCCATGCCAGAGTTAATTTCATTTTTTTTTTTCTGCTGTTGTAGTTTAAAGTCTTTTAGGCCTGTATGGAATATTAAAGCTACTTCAAGTTGCAATATTTGTAAGAGAAAGCATTAAAATAGGCTCCCTAAAGAACTGCCCACAGTACTATGCCTGCTAGGGTTTGGCAAGAAACATTTGGACAATGCTCTCAAGCACATCCTGTGATATTTGGGGTTGTTGGGTGTGGAGCCAGGAGCTGGACTAGATGATCTTTGTGGGTTTCTTTCAACGCAGATTATTCTGCGATTCTATGAAGAATAAAAAGCAAAAGTCCCTCAGAAGTATTTGCAATGTGAAAAGAGAGAAGGGGAAGGCCATGGTTCCCATCAGTTTGAATGAATGTAGAGCAATGCTTAGACAAGATTCTGTTTACCTCTTACTCCTAGAAACCAGAATAGTCAGTGAGATAAATGATGACAGATACTGGAAAGGACAAGTGGGGCACAGTTAGGCAAGCTTCATGGATCAGGGAACTTACAGACTTCCAAAACCAAATGCTGACATGCAGACCTGTGACTTCCTTTTTAAAAAACTTGGGAGCAGACAAAGAATAAAGCAGCTTGCAGTGTTTTCCCAGTGTGATTTAGTAATTCTTAGTGTTAACATAAAAACAGAAAAAGATACACACACATCTAATCACCTACTAAGGGTGACTAAGGGTGTTGTGTAGCATCCAGATACTGTTAGCAACAATAGCTTTTAAACTGCAAACTAGAAGCAGTTTTCAAAGCAGAGTTGTGAACCGAGATAATTTTAGAAGTAGTGAATATTCCTCAGCAGCAGCAGGAGGTATCTCAGTGGGCAAACAGTGTCATGGTCAGAGCCTGCCCCCAGAAAGAAACAACAGGCTGAACAACAGAAGGGTGGCTGAAAGTTACAGTCAACTATCCTTTTCTACCAATTCTGATGCCATTATGCTAAGATTATTACCCACATTATTATTTACTGAACAGACTTATGTCATTACAAATAAAAACTCTGAAAATTACTGGATTTATATGTGTGTGTGTGTGTGTGTGTGTGTGTGTGTGTGTGTGTGTGTGTGTGTGTGTATTCAGTGTCACAAAAATAATTTATGGACTTTTAATGAAGAAAAAAAAAGAAAGAAAAGGGGGTTATATGGCTTTCTAAAATTAGAAAATGTAATTTTGGAGCATTGCTGCACAGAAGCATTAATGTGTGCTTTAGTGTAAAGTTCACTCAAAATGTGTAAATAATCTTGAAAAAATTGGAGCCAAAAGAAAATCAGTTTTAGTGTGAAAATCAGTTTTCATGACAGTACAAATATAGAGCTGGGAAGGTTCATATATTAGAGTTCAAATCAACCACTTTAAGGAAAACACAACCATGAATTCAAGCACACAGGGCCTATCAGCCAGACCTTTGTTGCAGAGGGAAGACCTCTGCCAGATCAGCCTACAGCAAGTGTTCACTCAGATATGGAACTGTGCCTATAGAACAGCAGTCACTGATTCTTGGGCCACCGCAGGGGAAGAAAAGTATCAGTATGCAAGACCTATGATCTGTACATAATAATAGATAATGGAACCACAGAATTGTTTTGGTTGGAAGGAACCTTTGCAAATCTTCTAGTTCCAGCTCCCCTTCCGTGGGCAGGGATACCAGCTTGCTCAGAGCCCCTTCAATGTTTCCTTAAATGTTTCCAGGCATGGGAGATCTCTGGGCAACTTGTTCCTTCCTGGGTTTCACCACCCTCATCGCAAAACACTTCTTGCTTATATCCAAATGAAATCGACCCTCCCTCAGTTTAAAACCACTATGTCATAAATGATACACTGGCCTGATAAAAAACCGTGTTGCTTAAATAATGCCTCTGGTTAGAACTGCTCCATAGATTGTACCTGTAGCCCATATCTGTGTGGTCTTGCCGGGGGATGGCTCTGGTGCCACATAGAGCAGTGCCGCAGAGAGCGGTGCCAAAGAGAGCGGTGCCACAGAGAGTGGTGCCACAGAGAGTGGTGCCACACAGAATGGTGCCACATAGAGTGATGCCACACAGAGTGGTGCCACAGAGAGCGGTGCCGCATAGAGCAGTGCCACAGAGAGCAGTGCCACAGAGAGTGGTGCCACACAGAACGGTGCCACATAGAGTGATGCCACACAGAGCGGTGCCACAGAGAGCGGTGCCACATAGAGCGGTGCCACATAGAGCGGTGCCACAGAGAGCGGTGCCACATAGAGGGGTGCCACAGAGAGCGGTGTCACAGAGAGCGGTGCCACACAGAGCGGTGCCATAGAGAGCAGCGCCACATAGAGCGGTGCCGCAGAGAGCGGTGCCACAGAGAGCGGTGCCACATAGAGCGGTGCCGCAGAGAGCGGTGCCACATAGAGCGGTGCCGCATAGAGCGGTGCCACAGAGAGCGGTGCCACAGAGAGCGGCGCCCGAGCCCGCTGGAGCTCCCGGGCGGGCCCGGCCCGTGCCGGCCGCGCTGCAGCCTGAGCCGGGCCTCAGCGCCGGCGCCGCTGCGCCCTCTGCCGGCGGCACAGCGGCACCGCAGCAGGGGCCGGGGCCGGGCCGGGGCCGGGGTCGGGGCCGGGGCCGGGGCCGGGGCCGGAGGAGCTGGAAGCGCAGGAGCGGCTGCCCTGTGCGTGTTTCCTGACACGGGGGATCACAGCCGCCCGGTGAGCCATTGCCGCCCGGTGAGCCATTGCCGCCCGCACCACCGACTGTGAACTCCGCAGCTCGGCGGGTGTTGGGAACCAAGCCGAGGGAACCGGGCTGGCGACGCGGGTGCCCGCGGCCCGGGTCAGGCTCTTCCTTAAGAACTCGTCTCCATCAGATGCAAAGGTCTCATTGTTTTGGCCCGGTTCAGCAATCTATCCCTGTTCAGGTTACTCATGCCAGCCTGCTCCTGACTTCTTGTCACAGGCAACAATCTTCTGTAAAAACCCAGCACACCCCATCCAGAACTTGGCCGTGTGCAGGTCCTGAGGCACATCCAGCTAGGGCGAGCTCACTGAGCAGGGAAAAACAAGAGAAAGATAAACAAGAGGTGTGAAAATGAGAAAAATCGCCAATTTATTGGCCTAATCAGTAAATATTATTTGCACATTCTGGAACAACTCAAGCTGCAGGAGTGGTCCTTCAGAAGTAAACTTGGAAATGAGTCCTTCAGCTGATGGAGCACATCTTGCAGGATAGCAAAACCATCAATCTGAATGAAAATCCATGAACTGACAAGTTCTGGATCAAGCCCTTGAGGTATATTTCACAAAAATACTCCTTTGGTCATCTATATTAGCATAGCATCCAGTGGCATTTGAGCTGGGAGCAGGGTTGTGTGATGCTGGAGATTGAATAACCTTTCAATAAGAATGATAGTTTGTTCTTAAGATGTAGAGAAATTAAAATCAAAATATGAGTAACATGTGATACTAACACCAGAGGCACACAGACTGTAGAAATGACACAGTAATAAGTGCACAGATTAACTCAACTACCATAACAATCCTACATCAGAGCTGCACTGTCAGGATCTAGAACTAGACCACAACTAAGTTTTTTCTCAGCTGACAGCCCCAGCTGGTGAGACTAAAGTGTTGTGAGAGATCCTCTCTTTGTTATCTCTTTTGCACCATCTCGGAGAGATCCTCTGTTTGTTGTTACCTCTTTTGCAGCATTCCCGTTCCCAGCCTCAGAGGCAGAGGGTGTACAAAGCATGCTTCCCACTCCTACCCTTCAGCCACAATAAACCCAGGCAGTGCTCCAGACCTCGGGAAGGGTGCCTGGAAAGCTGTCCAGGGGAAAAGGACCTGCGGGTGCTGGTCAACAGCTGGCTGAACATGTGCCAGGTGAGATTCAGGTTGGATATCAGGAGGAGTTTCTTCATAGAAAGGGTTATTAAACATTGGAATGGGCTGCCCAGGGAGGTGGTGCAGTCACCATCTCTAGAGGTGTTAGAGAAATGACTCATGGCATTTAGAGTTGTGGTCTAGTTGACATGGTGTTGCTTGGTCAAAGATTGAACTTGATGATCTCAAAGGTCTTTTCTAATGTAAATGGTTATTTGATCCTCTGTTTTTATAAACATTGCAGTGAAACTTCGTTGAAACTAGGAGAGTGGCCTGGGATAAGTCTTGTTTAATAACATGCCTTTGGCATGCTGGCATCTGCTTTGTCTCTCACAAGCTGACTGATAAGAATTTTTTTTTTTTTTTCTTCCAGTATCTCTGCCAAGCCATTCCTGACAATCTTGTACACTGTATAGGTTGAATCATAAAGACTGCAAGCAAATACAATAAGCAAAACATGTTTATTTGATTTATTTCCTATTTAATTTCCAATTTTGTTTTTGTAAAGGCTGGATATACCAAACATGCATCTGAAAAATATTTAATGCTTACAAAAATTCTTCAGAGTTTGAGTTCCTGAAGCTGAAAAGTTTCAACCAAAGTTGTGCAACTATACCCTGAATACTTATTCTGCCCAAAGAATTTTTTCCAGAGAATTCGAATTCTTTCATATGGGCCTCATTTTTTCCCCTGGACTTTTAAAGTTTGTAACAAGTAATTTTTAGTAGTTTCAGCTCATGGATCTTAGTGTATTTATTCAACCACATAAAAGAACCTCTCATCATCCAGTTTTGTTAGTGTCTCATAGCTCTAATCTTGACCTAGTTTGTGAATGTTTTATTTATCGACAGCAGCCTGCACAAACAGCCTCCTCTCGGAGGGATTCCAAATACAAGCTCAGTCCAAGAGGATGCAGCTTCTCCAGGGCATCCCTACCTCCCCCATTTTTATTTCTGTCAGCTACGCCTCCCTCCTAAAGGGCCTTTAAGGCCTCATTTTTTCCTCACAGTTTTTTTTTTTTTTTTCACTAAGAAACATTGCCATGACACATAGTTATAATTAGTTTCTCCTTTCTCCTGCAAACTATGACTACAAATCATGCACACAAATCTTGCAGCATTATTGGGAAGTGTCCATGGTGGTATGACTCATTTCTCAACTGAGATTGTAAGCTGGGGCTTTGCATTTTTCTCATCTTTCAATAAAAATAATTTAAGAAAAGAAACAGTCTGAAGCATCAAGAAAGGATGAACAACAGAAACCCTGAAAGTAAGTTGAGCATATATCACATGTAACAATACATTTGTCACATTGGCCTTTATGGTGCTTGATGGCACTTCTCTTTTAGAGAACAGGCAGACATACTAAGTGAATGACAAGATGGATGTGACCCAGCATTGTGCACTTGCAGCCCAGAAGCCAGCATATCCTGGGCTGCATCAAAAGCAGCATGACTGGCAGATCAAGGAGGTGATTTTCCCCCTCTACTCCACTCCTCTAAGGCCTCCCTGGAATATTGTGTTCTGCTCTGGGGAGGAAGGACATGGAACAGTCCAAAAAAGGGATATGAAGTTGATTAGAGGGCTGAAGCACCTCTCCCATGAAGACAAGCTTGAGACAGTTGGGGCTGTTCAGACTAGAGAAGGGAAGTCTCCAGGTAGATCTTGCAGCAGCCTCTCCTTTCTTAAAGGGATTTATAAGAAAGATAGGGAGACACTTTTTAGCAGGGCCTGTTGCAATAGAACATTGCATAGGTAATGGCTTTAAACTGAAGAAGGGTCGATTTTGATTAGGTATGTGGCATACATTTTTTATTATGAAAGCGGTGTAACACTGGCATGGGTTGCCCAGAGATGGCAGATGTCCCATTCCTGGAAACATTCATGGTCAGGATGGACTGGAGCTTTAAGTAATCTGATCTCATTGAAGATATCCCTGCTCAGTGCAAGGAGATTAGGACTAGATAACCTGCAAAGGTTCCTTGTAATGCAAACTATTCTATAATTCTCTGATTAAACTCTTAATGTCAAAGCATACATCACCCAAAGCATTCACCAGCCAAAAGAAAAAAAAAAAAAACCAAAACCCAAACTAAAACCTAAACAAAGAGAAAAAACTATGTAAAACCACAGAAGGATTTTTACCTATTTAATTCTAAAAAATAACATGGCACTTTGTAGTTGCATAGTGAAAAAACCTAAACATTTATACTGTCTACCTCTGCTCAGCCAAGTGGGCTTCCAGCAAATTCTGAAAGCACTTGGACAGAAACTGTCTGCTCTCAAGACAGCTCTTTTGAATACCAGTGTAATGCTGTACCAAAAACCCAGTGCCTGAGAAATGCAGTATCAAATGAGAGCAAATAGAGATTTCCACTGCAGATGTTATTTCAAGGGCAAACATAACAGGCTTCAAACAAAGCAAATTGTCCCAGGAGAAGTGAAATACTCCTGCTGGCAGAGTTTCACAGGCCTCCTGTAGAGAGCTACGAAGCCCCATGGACTCTTTGGGGAGGTTCAGGCCACCACCCTGAGTCTGTGGGTGAGGCTTGACAGCAGGGGTACCCCAGAGCTGCTCTAGCTCTGGAACAACAGCAGAAAGGTCGTATGGTTGCTACAAATTCCCTCAAGGAAAAGGAGCCATGGCAAGAAATAGGCAGAGCTTGGGGGTGGGGCTGGAAAAAAAGGACAATGCCTAACCTCTCTAACCTCTGTAATTGTCTCTCTAACCAGCCATGACTATTTCGACTGCTGGCTCACCATGTGGCCCCAGAGCAAGTACTGCCTCCCTCTGCTCCCAGCATATTTGCAGACTGAATTTATTTTATTATTTTCTCATCATATGCTCAAGGTCCACCTTCTGCCCAGCTCTTTGTCTCTACCTTCCCCCCAGCTGTTACCTTTTCAGCATCTCATCACCATATACTTTCAATTCCCTTTGAGACTATTTATAAAGGTGTAAGGGAACATAAATGGAGTTTTCTCCCAAGTACATTAGAGATTTGACTGCTTTGCAGCATACTAAAACTGGACTCATACAAAGAGGCTTTGAAAAGGTCAAATTCTGTGAATATTCAGTTTCTAGATATATTAT
Source organism: Taeniopygia guttata (assembly GCF_048771995.1). NCBI lineage: Eukaryota > Metazoa > Chordata > Aves > Passeriformes > Estrildidae > Taeniopygia > Taeniopygia guttata. The sequence goes on from NC_133026.1 coordinate 132,620,635, forward strand.
ATGCAGCTGTGCTTATACTCATTTTGTGTTCATTTTGTCAGGCTATACTAACAAATGAGTTTGCTGATATTATTTATGGGATAGTAAATCTTATGTGCAACAACATAAAATTCATACTAATGAGCAGAAATCCATCACTGATCTGTGTGTTCAGTCAAAACAAAAATAAATATCGGAGACTGTGAATACCAAATTCTTAATAAGTCCTGGAGATACACAATTTAAGGATTAAATTATTCATAGTTTCCACTGACTTCAAATAATAAGTGTATGTGACAAATTTATAACTCATTTGTTGTTAATTTGTAAAAGGAAAAAAGGTAAAAAGTGCCATATATATGAATCTTGCCATTTATGTCAAATTTTAATTACTTTAGATTCTTGAAAGTTTCCTAATGAAGACCACTTCAGTTAGTTTCAAGAAGATTTTATCACAGTCTGAGCTGATTTACACTGATATGATTTCCCTGCAGTTAGTGGAACTAATCTGATTTAGTCCTCATAAAGATCTAACCTGAAACAAGGTACCAGAAACAGCTTGCTCAGAAAGCATCCAGAGGTGGAGGTGCCTGGAGTGGAGGAGCTCTGGCTGATAGAGAATTTGTGCAGTTATTTCCATCTCACCCTGGGTTGCTTAGCACATCCAGTGAAAGAAGGGTGGGTGTAATTGCAAAATGGCACAGAGGTGACACAGCAAAATTTAATTGTACCTATATATCTTCTTTTTTTTTTTTTTGAGTATCTGATAGTCACTGACATGAGATCTCCACACCCCACCCCTTCAGCACAGAGAGATCTGTAACTTTACAGCAAAGATCATTCCTGTAATACATCTAATATGGACTAACATGTAATTTCATTTTATCAGGCACTCAGTGAGGGATGCTTTTTTTTGTTATATAAGCTTTTATATAAAATCTTTGCAGTCTCAGACAATTAATGGAATTTTAAAGAGATGGGAAAGTGAACAACAAAAAGCAAAATTAGAAAGAGAAATGAAGAAATTAAATCCAGGAGGGAAATAACAGAGGAAAAGGAGAGAATTACTATAATTAAGTATGACTTGAAGATGTTAATGAGTATAGTGGCACTGTGGTCATTAGTATAAGGCTATAGCATTCAGTAGAGAATGTCAGCTTTTGTGATGGAAGTCTGGAAAGAATTTGTCATCAAATGCCTGCCATTGCATCCTCTTGTTTCTCATCCTTGAAGGCCTCAGCCATGCTGTCATTCAGTTTTGTGGGGCTTTTGTCTCCTGTCCTCTTCTCTGCTACACCCTCACAGCCCCTTTTCTTCATCTTTTACCATCACTACGTCTTGGGCACAGGCACTACTTGCCCAGCCAGGCCTTCTACAGCCAGCAGACTTGCCTCTCTGTTACTCAGACGTGATACTGAAGAGAGAAGGATGGCTTGAGCACCCTCCTCACTTCCCCAATTCCACACAAACCAGCTGCTGAAGGAGAGGCTCTTCATCCATCTCCTGCAGTTACCCCTGGTGGCTGCAGCGCTTTCAGAGGCAAAGGTGGGGAAACTCATCAGGTACATAGTGCTCCCCACCACACCCCATATACTGGTAAATCATGAGCATCCCTCAGGTGCATATCCAGGAGCCACTGCAGCCTGTCACACACACTCTTTGCCTTGGATTTTATGATTAACAGTAATTTGTACAGTTGTCACTGTTGAGTCAGAAGGCTAATGGCAAAAAGCAACCCATTTATTGAATCCTCTTCTTTTATACCCTGGTTGACTATAGGTGGACCTGATTGGTCATTTAATCAACACATTTCACATAACTGGCTAATTAAGAAGACACCCATCAATAAATAACTTTATGAGAAAAACAACTTGTTATAAGCACTACCTGCAGATTGTTGCCATTTGATTATCGTTCTTTCTCTCCAGCTCCCTAAAGTTTCCCAGACTGACTCATGGGAAAGCTTATCTAGCTTTCTCTCTCTCTGACCAGACTGTCACATCCACATATGGTAAGTAATCTTGAGTGATTGAAAGCTCTTTTTAGCCACACATTATACCCTTCCCCCCCAAATCTAAATGTGCAAAATGTGGAGAGGGCCAGGAGGTAGCAGCAGCTGAGGTGATTTGCCCAGCACAGTTCAGTGGTGGAGGCAGAAGCAGAATGCAGTTCTCCTGCCCTCCTCTGTCTTCTTACTGAGATTGTCTCCCAGTAAAGCAAAGTTTATAGTCCTACATATTGTTAAGCCATTACAGCTCTGGGCTTTTACTCTGAATCATAAAAGTACTTCAGAGGGTTGAATCAATTTTATAAAATGACATTTCATCTGACGTCTTTTGTGCCAACACTGTCTTCTACACCCCTGCCAATGACTGATTTCCAAAGTAAGGGAGAGAAAAAGAATGAGGAGGGAATGGTAGCATTGCATCTTCAGATCCTAATTACTAATGCAAATTTTGTATTTCTTGTATGGATGATGTTTAGCTCCCAGCAAAGTTAGTGAGTACTACTGCTCTGCATGGATAAAGAGGAAGTCAGATTGCACAGATCAATGACTTGACACAAAAACCTTCTGCATGCAGACTAAACAGAGATCTGTTAAAATGAACCGTGTAATCTATGGTCAGAGAGCTGACATGCTCAGGAAAAAAAAAAAAAAAAAGCTAGTATTTAAACCAGATCCTTCTTGTGAATAAATCTCAGTATCTTCAGCTGGAAATTACAAAAAAGATCTAGTGGATTTCCTGGAAAAATTACAGTCTGCTCTTTGTGAGCTGCCAGAGAATGAGGATGTTTCCTGCATTGATTGATGCTTAGAAATACTCACCCACAACCAACTCAAGGGTACTCCTTCCAAGAACACAATGCTTCTGACTTTAGTGGAAATGAGAGATAAGGAGAAGATCCTTCAGGCAGCCAGGAAAGAGAGAAGCATTGAATTCCAGGGCAAGTGATAACAATTTCTCCAGACTTCAGCCAAAAGATACAAGAAAGAAGGAGTTGGTAGAACTTTAAAAAGCCTTTGTAGATTTAAAACCCAAGGCTGTCATCTCTTCTGAAACTGGGAGTTCTATATGAAACTAAAGATTACCTCCTCTGGGATGCAGATTGAAGGAAACAGTTTGTGCAAGATGCTACCCTCATTTTTGCCCCGGGGCATTCAGATGGATTAATTCCTTGCTGGCAGAGCCCTGGTACATTGCCATTCCCAGCAGTGTATGGTCTGTGCAGAGGGTCCCATGGGAGTTACAAGCAGCCCACTGAGTCTACTCCATCTCCGGGACTGAGACAGATGGTGCAGCTGCCAAAGCTGGCAGGGCTGAGCATCTGGTAAGTGTGTTGATTTAAAGCAGTTCTCAAGCAGCAGCCACTGCTGTGGCTGAGATGAGCACAGTTCAGAGGTGCTTCCTTGTCTGGAGCCTGAGGGGGAACTGGAGTGCTACTGCCACAGATTCTTCTTGGAAGTGAGTACCAAATGCTTTGGAAGATGAAGAAAAGGTTTTGGGTGACCTGTCAAGGATTGCTGACATCAGAGAGGGAGTCAGCACCATGGAAGGTTAAGGCTACCACTATTTCACAATGATATTTGATATTTAGGTTCCTCTAGGAAGGTTCTGGTCAGGCTTGTATTTTATTTCTTGGCTTTGTCAAGTCTTCTGACTATTTTCTGTCTCTCCCACTCTGAATAAACAATGTCTGGTTTAAATAGTAAACTGTACTTCAGTTTCTGACTACTGAGAGCCAGAGATGAGTGGTGATTTCCCTGGGATACAAAGAGCACAAAGGGAGAGTTTACCAGCCCAAAGCTGAGACTACAGCTTTGATGATTGCACCCCAGCTAGATTTAGATTGGCAGCGTAGAGACCTGGATATATTGTTCTCTGGTTTTATTTTTTATCTGAGACAGCTTTTTTCCCACGTTCTCTATCATTGCATTGGTACCAGGTGACAGCACACTGCTTAAGGGTTATGTAAATACAACCTTAATGATACCAAGTCATCAGAAGGTGAGACAGGACTGAGGAAAAGCCTACATGCTAGGAAAAACTACAGAATTTTTTTAATCTACATGGACAGCCCCAGAAAAGGCTGTGAGCCTACTATTAAATGCTATTATCATGCCCAAGAAAGAGAGCACATATGAGCTGTGAGGAAACATTACCTGTGAGGAAATATTACCAAGGCCATTCCCACAGTTGCAATGGGAGACTGCTCCTCAAATTCACTGCTACTTTTTCTACTTTTGCAAAGTTAGTGCACCACTCTGAAGACATATTTATTTATAAAAAGAATTAAGTAGAAAGCAAATACTTGTGTGTGTCAAGCCCACAATGCTAAGAAATTACTATTGACAATGCTATCAGTAAAACTCTCCCAGCACATTTCACAAAAAAGTCTAAGTGAGACAGCATGCTTGGTGGTCAGATACTGATGATACTGGACAACTGATTTATAACCATAAATCTTGCCAGTTTTTATAACTGAAAGCTTATTCACTAAGAAATCCATGTGAAGTTGCCCTTTCTTTGATAAAAGCTTTGCAAATGAGACCAGGGTTTGTTGTACAGTCTTCTCCACCCTACAGGTGCCTTAATTTCAGTGACTTTTTGTTTACATAAAGAATTAATGCTTGATATATTAGGATGTCATTTACACCTTAAAAACTGAGGAAATTTCTGTGTGCTGATAAAATTTGACATGTTTTATCTGTGCCCTACCATCAGAGTACTAATGGGAATCCAAATGTTTTTAGAACTTTTTAACTGTCACACAAGCAATCAGGAGAGACACTCTATCTTTAAATCAGAAGATAACTTCATTCTTGCTATCTTATCAAACAGCAGCATGTAGTCCCACAGAAAGTATCCCCACTGAACTACTAATGGAAAAGTGTTTACGTACGAGACAGGAAACCATGCAACCTGTTCTGGGTAATCACAGGAAACAAGGGAAGCAAAGTGTGGTGGAGAAGGAATTCCAGAACTAATCTGAAGAGGAGAGAAATTTGGATAGAAAAGCATGAGGAGCACAGATAATGAACCTTGATGAATATGGGTACAAAAGATGCAGTGACCACTGAGAAAGTGATTATTTCACTGGTACATAAAAGATCATGAGAAATTTATTAATATTAATTTTATTTGTCAATTTGCCATTCCTCCATCATTTATGTTAAACAAAATATTTGACAGTTTATATAAGTACAGACAAAGAACAGCTATTAGTGAATTAAAGGAAGCACAAATGCACTGTATATATTTATATGCAATTATATTGCTTTACTCAGAACAATGGAAAAAGTCAGAAGATTTGGCTTAAAAAAATTAAAGAAAAAAGAAACTTCTGGGGATATTTTTGCTTTTAACAATCCAAGAATGTTGGCATATACTGTATAATTATATATGAATTAATAATTTTCCAGTTACTCTTTGAAAGGTGTAGTTGATTCTTACTATGAGAAAGAAATAACAGCATTAATAATAGCCAAAAGCATGTCTCTGATCCTCAGTCCCTGGTGTCTTGAGGAAGAAAGACACTGCTCTGCCCCATAAAGAGCTTTACCCTCTCACCTCCTTTTGCTTCTGTGTTTTTGCCACTTCATTGCTGAGATATTCATTCTCTCTCTCATCCTCCATATCTTGCTTTGGTTTTGACATGGTTGATTCCAACCTCCTTTTGCCCTGTGAGTGCCAGCTGTTGTTTCCTATTTTTACCTTTCCGAAGAAGCATCTTACTTCTTTCTTCCACACTAGCCCCAGGCTTGGGAGATGTCTAAAGAATTGTTTTCCTTAACCTCCATCTCTGAAATGTCTAAGAGAATAGTCTCCTTAGCCTTCATACTTAAAACACGTTTGCCTCAGTGTCTGCAAGACAATCTACCATTGTTGAGGTGACTGCTTTGTGGATGATTGTCCATCACTTATAAGAGCTGTCTTGTTCTTTCAAGCCTGTCTATATCCATCTGACTACTGGGGCATGTGGGGTTCACTCCTGTTCATTCTCTTGCATTCATGCAGCTCCTGTGACAAGCCTCCAGGCAAAGCTGGGAGGCACTACCACAGTGTGTATATGCAGCAGGAGAATGTGGTCTTCATGTGTTAGAAAGCCCACTGCTGCTCTGAAAGTTTAGATATAGAAAAGACAGACTGTTTTATCCTTGCCTTACAGAATATCCTCTTGGGTTTATGAACCAGCTCAGAGAGCCTTGTTCACTCGCTGAGTTCAGCATGACTGTAATGTGCTTAGTTACAGTCCCGATCTTGAAAAATTGATTCCACTTTCAGAAATATTACCAATTCTATGGGCATTCACCACTGTAAATATAAGCGCTATTGCAAAAGCCTGGAAACCTCAATGATCATAAATGTCCTTTCCAACCTAAGTATTCCTATGATTCTGTGAAATTCTATGAAAACCATGGGCAGCTTTATAAATGTGCCCATCAAGTGTTTCATTTCAGAGGAAGAGAAGGAGCACAAGCCTCAGAAAGGTGGAGGCTCATTTCACCTAGACTGTTTTAGTCCAGGAATTGCTCAGAAGAAATTCTCTTACAAAATTTTTATACTTGTTACAAACCTGTTGGAAGCAATATTAAACCCCAGCACATTTTGGCATCTCAGCCTTTTGTGGTTTATTTTTAAGTACAAAAAACATCCCATAATGCTCTTCCTCCTTCTCCTGAATTGACTGTGGCCAGCACTGAAGATACATCCAAAACTTTGCACCTGAGAGTGGCTCTGATCCAGGTAACCATCAAGGCACCCTGTGCCCTAAGACCACTTTATCCAGGACCACAGAATGGAAGAGTGGCAGCCCTGTGTGTCCCTGGATAAACATGCCTTTCAGGGCTCTACCTGGCACTCAGAGCCAGCACTTCTGGGTGTAGCTGAGTTAGAGCCAGGCTTGAGCAGCCAAGAGGAGCATGCATCTTTCCTGTGCACTGCTGAGTCCATACAGCTGTTTCTTCCCACATTGCTAGCTAAAGAAGGCTGGTTGAGATATATGTCCTGCATACTATATAAAAAAAATTAAAATACATTTGTCCTACCCAAACTATAGGAACCATAGGGAAATAGAAAAGAATGAGGAGAAAAGGGGGAAATTCCTCCCTTTAACTTTAAATGGTCTTTTAAAAGACTGTTTTTAGTGTGTATGATAGGTTTAGAATAAATATTAGGAATTTTTATTTCCCTGGGTTTTGTTACTGTGTTGCTGTCCATTGTGGGATCAGGTGTGTGAACATCCCATGACTATAACACCCTATTTCAGTGTTGTTATTTCTATAGGAAGGGAATGTGTTGGGCCAAAATTGTAGCAGCAGAACCCAGGTTCTCAAACTGTCAAACATGCTGGTATACACTCTCAGAAATTTATTCTGATATTGATTTTTATGGCAAATATTCTGGCAAATATGTGCATGTGCTGTGACAGCAGCAACAAAAAGTGATTATACAGGAACCAGTTGGACTCAAAGCCACTGTTATCCACAGTATACCCTAGTTAAACATATCCCTAAACATAATTGCTACTGAAGAGAAGATAGAAGAAAAATACATGAAGTGTCTATCATGTCTACATACATAGTGTACCCCTGAAAGATACTAATAAACTGTTAAGAGGACAGAATAAGGGCATGAATAGAGTAGACTATACTAGAAGTGATTTGTGAAGTGATAAAAAAGCAAACAGTGGCCAAAATTTAAAATTTTATTTATTTTGTTTTGCTTTCTTGATTCTTTTGTTTGTTTGTGTGTGGGTTTTGGTTTTGATTTTTTGGTTTTCTCTGGGTTTATTTTGATTTTTTAAAAATTAAACCCCTAGTTTTCCAAATGTTCTGTTAAGCTTCCTTTGGACGCTAGATGGAGATCTTGAGTCAGCCATGCCAGAGCCTCCTTTATTCTGCTTTTTCTTTATTTTAATCTGTTTTATCATGGACAGAGTACATGCAATGCAAGTTTACTCTTCAGGCATTTATATTTATACTAAGTTTTTTTGGGGGGAAGGGTAATCTACAGTAAATAAATATTTACTTCTAAAAACGCAAGTTTAATTAAGGTTACATTGCATCTTTCAAAACAGAAGGGAATGCATCTGGAACTGTAGAGCACATACTCTTCTTCGTCCTAATTATTTGTTTAATTCCAATGGCACATTGCAATTGTTTTCTCACTTTTCAGTGAGGGATGCAGTTTACAGTGACAATTGTCTCACCGCTGCGTAGCACAGATTATGACAAGGGGAGAGGCGGCGGAGTCGCTCATTTGCGGCAGTACTAATGACCCAAGCATTGTTATTTCCATAAATGAGATCTTTGTGTGCTAACTAAACCTGAGCAATACAACTGTGAAAGCTGCTTTCCTTCAATCTTCCCCAAATCTCCATATGACTTGTATACATGATAATAAAATTAATCTCTCTTGTTACCATGTTGTTGTTTGTTTAGTAAGTACCTCTTTCTTTCATGTGGTGTCAAGCTCAGCGTTAAAATGTGAATCATATTTTGAGCCATTGTCTCAGATGGTTCCTTTCTTGAAGGATTCTTTCCTCTTCCTTCAGTAAACTGGCCTTTGCAAATTGCATTGTAAAGAAGCATGTATGGCACCAACCTCATACCTTCAGACTCTGCTGTGGACTGGTCTTGACTAAAGTGAGTTTGGCTGTCTCAGCTCATTTTGTAGGGACACACTAGCCCACACTATGTAACATTCAGTTTGGGATTATTGCCAGTTTCTTCCCAGAAAATATTCAGAAAGGAATTAATGAAAGGACTGACTGACTTCTTGCGGCATCTGTGCAGTCAGGGTATATCCAAGGTGAAATTGGATCATTCCTCGGGCAGCAAAAAGGAGGGAAAATAAAACAATCAACCCTGCATTGGCCTGTTGTTTGTAGTGCCTCATGCCATTATTGTTGGGGCACTCCAAACTGAAACATGCCAGTGAAGGAATAATTTGTGCTGCAGAGAAACAAGCTGAACACCGAATCAGTTCTTTTAAAAGGATCAATTTTTAGGATGTATTATAAATAAACAATTGTTTCTTGATATGGAGAATGATTTTATTTGATGACACACAGTGCTGCTTCTGAAGAGCTGATTGCTCTGTCGGAGCAAAAGGAAAAAATAATATATTAAAGACATGAGATGCATGAAAAATGTCATTAAATAAGTCTTTACTAGCCTTGAAATGTGGATGGTTTGCATAATTGATTAATCATAAGGGGACATTTTTGGTCACAGAAATTATCATTAGTAGAGCTCCAAAGTTAAATAATCTCTATACGAATAAAAAATGCCATTTTCCCTTCAGATCTTTCCAAGATCTCTTTTTTCTTTTAGTCTTTCTTGCTTTTAAAGGCCTTAATAATTAAACGATATTTAACTTGAAGTGTGGGTGAGGAAACCCTTGTGAGCCAATTTCTCCCCCCCGGCACTCAGCGAGAGCAGCGGCGCCCAAGCAGCGCACATGGGCTCAATCCTGCAAGCTCAGCTGTGGTGCCTCCCCTCCCTGCACCAGCAGTTTGGATCTGGGCTTTTCCTTCCAAATTCCAGTCAATGAGAGCTCTCTGAATTTTCTTCCTGTAAAAGAAAAATATAATCATGCCGAGCAGCATCTTTGTGCACCCTTTTCCATTACAGTATTAAGAAGCAACTGTCCTGTTTGCTCTGAAAAATTTCACCTCCTTGTGAAACTGTGGGCTTTTTTGTGCACACACTTTTTTGTGAGACAGCTTGTGGTCCTTTATGATGGATGTCACTGAATCTAATTCAGAGATATCATAATAAATATTTTTTTTGTTGCCAAGAATTTAATTAAAGGAAATGGCTTTCGATACACAGTTCTCAGATTTTCTTTAGTCTGCTTTTTTTTTAAAGGCTATTTTACATTGAATTAAACAGGGATTGCATGAAGCAGGAATAGGTTAAATAAGGCTTGCCTACCTGATTTCATTAATTAAAAAAAAAAATGATGTATGTGTTCAAGCCTGGTCCCACACCACAAACTGGCAATCTTCTCTACTTCTCATTTATTGTTAATCCTTCAGGAGGTAAAATGGAAATCACATCTACAACAAGAAGAGGAATGGAGATGTTTGGCATCATGCAAAAGATTTTCCTGTTTGTTATTTTGCTGCAGAAAGTTTAATTTGGTTTATTTAACCAGGAGATGATCCATAAATTAAGACATACAGTACCTTCTCATCATAAAGGTCCTTCTCAGGAGATCTCTAACCGAGAGTTGCAATACACTGCAGAAAGGAAAATGTTTTCAAAAGCTCATTCATTGCTCCATTTTTTTAATGTGAAAATAGGGTAATACTCATATATCTCAGAAACATATTGTAATGGCTTCCAAACATGAACATAAAATTGGTGTAAAAGTAATTGCAGTCTGTAAAACTTTTTTATTTGTGTTTATTTATATGCAGAACATAACATATATGTTAACACAAGCTGTATTCACTCTAGCTTGTACATGTACTGGGATAATTACATAGAATTGGACACTGATACATGTGGAAAATATATTGTGTAAATATTAAAAGGAGCCTTTAGATATTAATTCTTGTACAAAATCAAGACTTCCTAAGTTATAGTGGCCCGATTTATAACTGTATTGCAATGTGAGGAAGAGTATTCTAAATCTCTAGTTATAGCTAGCCAAATTCAAAAATGACTCTGAGGATTTTGAAGCAAACCAGTTTTTCCGTTTCTTACCAGTTGTTTTTAGCAGTGTAGAACCAGAGAAATGCAGACATTTAAATGGTTTACAAGATTAGGTTGATATATATATATATATACTTTTGCCAGTGAAGAACACAAATGTTGATGAATACTATAGCTAGTATTTAAAAAAAAACTCTTACCACTTTCTTCCAAATTTGTTTCTATTCTATAAATATTTTATCTCAAACTGAATTGTATATATTTTTTCATGTCTCAAGATTTATTTCAATATCTCATATGTATATAAAGCAAGTGCTTTAAAATCCTGTTTTAAAAGATATCTTTCATAAGAAAGGATTGGCATCTTTGTAAAAAAATTTTTGTGTGTCTTTTTATCAAGATTTAACTTGATAATACAACAATAATGGTTGTATTGAGGATATTTTTTTTCTGCTTCTGTTTTGATATTCTTTTTCTGCATCTGCCTGTATTGGATGTTCAGTATTATCAAATATTTGTATGAACAGGAGCACATTACAATGCTGCAATATGCTCAACCAGTGTGACTTTTTTTTTTTCATGTGTTTTGCATCTGAAGTTTTGTAGTAATGTAGTCCCTAGACCAGCAGCTGAGATTTACTAGCATGGCATGACTGTATTAGAGGTGCAGAGACATTCATTTCTTCTGAATCCATCTGCCAGGATGTTTTAATAGCAATCCTAACTTGAATAATCTTCCCCAAAGAAGTTGTTTAATAGAGATATCCTTTTCTTCCACATTTTCCTTGAATGCTCCAGTTCAAGAAAGCTTCCCCCTTTCTGTATTTAGGCATGTTTTGAAAAGCATATTTTAACTTTGACAGGATCAAACATTTTGCTTAGGCTAGTGTGAATATTCCAAGGAAATTAATTATTTGATACTTACATTATGAATGCATGATAGTATGCATACTATCCTGACATTTATAAGAATCAAAAATTGAAAAACGCAGTAGTAATTTTTGTTCAGTCCTGGAAGAAACCAGAGTTTAGCCTTTGTGTGTGTGTGTGGGAATACTTTTAAAATATGATGTTATGATGATCTTATAATGACTTTCCATCACAAAAACCAGCTTGCTTTTAGAGTAGTGACCTAGATAAGATGAGATCTGTATTATATTCTAACTCCCTAAACTACCTGGTCATGAATGGAACTTTATCACCTTTCGTATGCCAGTGTGTTATAATATGCTGGTAGATTATATAGTCCAGGATACCACATGTTGATATGTTAATCCTGTATTAATTATGATTTTTATTAACTGTGCCTTTATGAAAGAGATGTTTAGCCTGTTGATCTTGCTGCAAACTCTAAGAAAAGTAAAAGTAAAATAAAATGAACTTTTCCTGAGACAGTACAATTAAATCCTCAAGAGAATGATATTTGTCTCCTCGACTCCTGGAGCTCCATATAGTGAGACAGGAATGACTCCCATCTACTTCATCATACACATTCTCACAGTGTGCATTAAACGTACATTGACTCAGCTGCTAATTCAGGAGCATGAGTAAATTGTACAGTGAAGGAACAGAATAAATCTACCTGGAAAGACAGGTGTTGTCCACAACCTACTAGGTTAACCTGTACACAAAAAGCCCACATTATTTCTGGAACAATTCTGTTCGATACAAATACTTTTCATGGAAAATCTGTTTCCAGTATTGTGCACATGCCACTATCCCCTCTCTTGTTGTAGTTGAATGCTGACATAAATCTTTTTCTAATAAAATGAACTATTCAAATTTTTTCTTTACTGAATGATGTCTGAAACAGATGTATTTTAATCTGCTGGGCATAGAAAATGAAATTTACATGTCAGTGAGGTCTTTCTGGTTAATAAGTGTTTTAAAAGAGAGAAAGCAGGAAGCTAAATATATGTAAAACTGCACTGCTTTGCATATGGTGCTTTTTGCAGAAAATACAGTATTCTAATACTAAATTGTGTCTTATTTATGAGACAAAAAGTATACATATTTTGTGATAACAAATATCTTTCATGTCGGGGTATCATATAAAATGTTGGAAAGAATTCTAACTTCACAAGCAATACTTCCATACTTCCCTTATACTAGTCCAAATAATTCTTTTTTCATGTAGGAACAGCATCTGTGCGAAGCATTTTGTTTGTTATCTCTGTGTGTGTTCAATTTTGAACTTATTATGTTTTCCTATTAACTGTTTACATAGCACCAGTTTTAGTACATTACTGCAGGTTTCTCTTATTTTGAGTGAGCTGGATCCAAAGCCCACTGGAATCATTGGAGGGGCCCTGTTAGCTGAAGTTGACTTGCCTCTGGGGATGGAGATTAAGACAAAGAAGAGTTGTATTCAGTGTCCCCTGGAGGTTCAGACAGGTTTTCCTAATAATTATATACACTTCTAAAAATAGCTGGGTATGTTGATGAAAATTTATATTTGTCAATAATGTTACTAATTTTGCAGCATTATTGGGGGGGGGCGGGGTCAAAGATAATAACTATTAAAAATGACGCTTTAAACCCCATTTACTTTACTATCTGAACAACTGCCAAATATGATAAAGATTTAATAGCAGAGTTAGCCTACAATTGCTTGTATAGAAGGCCAAAGGACAGCCCCGTCTGCTACCTGTGCCATGTCCAGATAACTCTCAACCAAGTCCTTCTCCCAGCCCACCCCCGTCCCTTCCTCCATTCCTCCCTCTCTCTCTCCTTCTTTCTCTTCTCTCCCTAGGTTCCCACTTATTTCCTTCCAATAATAATAAGCAATAATCTTATTTATAAGTAAAAATAAGTAAAGAATGTAATTAATAAACAAAGTATTTTAATATCAATATAAAATAATCTTCCTGTGCTCAATATCCAACAAGTTCATCCTCTGAAACTATATTGATAGCTGAGGTAACATGAATTTTACCTCAAGGAAAGCAATGGTCAGAGAAAATCTTTTTTCATCAGAGTCAATGGTTGGACAATGCAAGAATTGTCTCCTGAACATACCTATCTTAAAAATGGGGCTGCAGCACCAGTGAAATCATTCCTTAAGTATCTCAATTAAGAACTCAGTTGTTATCTTATCCTGATTAAAAAGTGCTTGAATTTCTACAAGTTTTCAGCCAGAGAAGCTCAGGAATGATGTCCAGGTTCATTTTTTAACAATTAGCAAGTCTGAGCCTCAAACTGACAGATTACCGCCATTTGGCAGTATCGCCAATAGACAGGGAGTTGTGAAATTGTAAGATATTATTGTATTGTTGGTAGCCTGAGTAAATCTAAATCTTTTCAAGCTTTGCTTCAGTGGGTTAATTCCAGGACCTGAATTACAAGTGCAATTTGAATTACATTGCAAAGACTGAACTTACTTCACTTAGCAAAGTCCTTTTTCTTAGGCTTATGAATTCCAGTTATTTTGAAATCCTGAAATGTTGAAATCTTTTGATACCTTTCTTATTATTTCTAAAAAGAGATGGGTAAAGGTTTTTCCTGACTTTCCCTGCCAGCGACTCTTTATTTAGGTAAATGTGTTTCTTTGATTTTACCTTTATTTTGTGGTATCTTAGCAGCTGCTACATGCAATATACATCCACAGGGGCTTTTTATTCTTCCCATTCTAAACCTGAGATATTAAAATAGCAGAAAGAACAAACCTTTCCAGAATCAGAAAATAATAAAAAGAAAAAGAACCAAATACATATTCTGTATATATTTAGTGCAATTGAAGAGACCTGCAAAAAGCAGGAGTGATTTCAGATTAGCTCTATATATTTTGTCTGAGAATTTTAAAACATTTAATGTATTCTAGCTAATTAAGTCTCAAAGCTTGATGCTGAGCTATATGAGGCAGGGCAGGGGACATCACCCATTCTGTTGAGGAATGAAGGGAAAAGTGATTGCATGATTTGCTGGGTACAAAAGATTATTAAATATTGGATTTGTGAATAAAGATACATATTCCAGTTAGAGTTTAACCTTAGGATTGATTTTTTTTTCAGCAAATAACAACATCTGTGACAATAGAGAAAAAGTCTCTCATAAACTAATTTGGTTCATCAGTAGCTTGTTGTTAAAAGAAAGCTGTATCTGACAATAATACATACAAAATTTTATTTAGAGTAAAAGGGTTATTACTGAGTACTGGCTTGAAACCATAGCTTTTCAGGTTGTGGAAGTATTTATTATGTATTCTCCACAACAGAAATACTCACTGGATAATTGCAGCAGAGGGCAAAAAAATACACATTAATAATAGCAGTTCAAAAGCTCAACAATATTTTCAAGAGAAGCAGCTAAACGGGGCTGTGGCCCTGCAGTTGCTTGCAGTAATCAAGGACTTTCAACAGACAAGTCCTTTTTCAGTTCCTAACAACTGGGTGGATCTGAGTAATCAGACTGGAAAAACTGTGTACACAGTGTTCAGGTTTCAGCCTAGTTTCTGACAGCTTCGGCTTTTCCTGGTGTAGCATCAGGATTTTTAAAATCTCAGATAAATTCTATTTGTGGAAATTAACACTATGCTGTGATGATGCATAGATCTGCATCTCTGTATTTCTCATGTTAATGAACCAAAACTAAATGGGAAATGGAAAAGATCTGTTGCTAGAAATGTGTAGTCTTACATATCTACCAGTTGCAATTTTTTCCTCCCAAAGTGTTTTACTTAATCCAGCCTTAAGAGATTGAAGTGATAAAGCTTTCTACACTTCCTTTCAGAGAGCATTGCAAAGTATAATACACAACAATCCTCAATATTTGAATGAAATTATGGTAATATTTAGCTTTTTATATGAATTCTGTAAGTTTGATATGCCATATTTTGTTTGCAAGAACTCCTCATTATTCTGGAAAAATATATAATATTTCCAGCCAATTATGCTAGCCTCCTTTAAGTATTCTCACTGAAATATGTTTCCAATGATTTTAGAACAATTTAATGCTACGAAAAAATATCAGGAAAGCAATAGTTTTGTCAAAATATCTGAGGAGAGTATTTTTACTTTATTCTGTCTGGAGATGAATTTAAGATTTGGCTCAAGTTGAATTATAGGTATATTACCTATTATAGGTATATTATAGAAATTCATTCCTTACATGAATTTTCAGGTTCTGTGACCATGTGGTATTTGGTCTGCTTTTCTGTGCTGCTCTCTTGGGTTCTCAGATTTCTCTTATAGTAAATTCCTCATCATTTTGTGATATGATACAAACAGAGGTATCAATAGAGGAAACCATGATTCAAATAAATAAAAATTTGGCTTATTTTTTTTCATAATCTATAATTTTTCAGTATCTGTAACTCTATATGAAGTCTCTTTCATATTTATTTGCAAATTCACTTATTCCCCTGGTTCCTTCTTATGATATGACGTGCCTTAAATCTCTCAGGGCAGTGCAATGCAGAGACTGAGGTACTGCAAGAAATGTCGTGTGCAGGCTGAAGAATATATTGCACTGGCTCAGTGCATTAGAACACATATTAAATGCTCAGTTGCATTTAAATACATAATATTGCATCTCCCTCTGATTGCATATAAACTATCTCCTGTAACCATTTGAATTTGTGAATCTGGAAGGGGAAGGCTGCAGTGTTCACTGATTCCAGTGGGATTCAGAGTTCCAAAATCCTAATGTGTACCAGATATGAAAGGAGGGAGACTTTAGGCAGACTGGTGAGTGGCTGACTGCCATATTACATAATTATCCAGAAGTGGGGAATGTTCATCACACAGGACACCCTCAGTGGGGAAAGGGAGAAGGTGGAAAGCCATTTGAAAATTCAGTGTCCACAATATTATTCAAATGCTTAATGTCCATAAAATACATTGCAGAAACATCAGCAATCTATTTTTTTTTTGTGCAAGTTTTTTTTAAGAGCTTGTTTCAGAATCTGTTTTTCTCATTAAGATTTTAAATCCATGGCTTCTAACTTTGATCTTATTGGTTGACATTAATCCTTATTTTACCTTGTCGCTGTTTTGGGTTTTCTTGGGAGGGGCTACATCCCTCAATGCAAGACATCTAACGCTACTTTATCTAAGTAAAAAAGCAACCATTTCCCAGGAGCAGGCACAGATGCTTTCTCCCAGGTAGGAAGGGAGGATGCCTCAAAACCAGAATGAGTTAGACACCACCACCACCATGTGAACACTGCCCTTTGCTCCTTTATCTACTTCATTGCATCCTGGATTGCATATAAGACAATAAGAGAACAAGCGCCCTGAACTGTCCAAGCCACAATTTCTTTGGCTGTCGCCACTCAGTACTACAGTAGATGGCTGGGAGTTAAAGAGAGAAAGGAGCTTTCTTCCAGTTATGTGGGCTTTGATAATTGAATTTTGTATGTGAATGTCACAAATATTTCGCAGCAAGTCATATGTGATGTGTGTTCTGGTGTAACCCTGGCAAAAGAGAAATATGCAGAGAGTGGTGACATCTGCTCTGTCCTAACTGCAGAACAGAAACATGTACCTGGATCCTTTTCATTTGGGAAAACAGACCCCAGGTTTAATTTGTCATGACCACATCTCTACACATATACCCTTATAAATGTAAAGGAAGATACTATTCCTCTATGGAGAGCTTCTAAGTTTTGTTTGCTACTAGGCTTTCCTTCACCAGCATTGCCTTCATGCCAGCAAGACCTTTACCTGACAGTATTTAATTCAGGGCCAGAATCTGGAAAAAAAAGGAGGCCAAGTGGAATATCATCAGCTCTACATTTGTAAATTTGCCCAGTTTTGTTTAAATTACTTTCCTGCTTCCTAGTTTGTCTTCCCCTCAGCACAGAATAAAAGAGGATTAAGGCTGTCAGGGCTGTACTTCAGAGGCAGCCCCAGCAAAGCCCCTAAAGAAGAAAAGTGAATGATCATAACCCATCCTCTGGATCTTCTCCAGCATAAGAAAGAATGAACTAATTTTTTTTTTTTTTTAGCATTCGTTAGGTTCCACAGTCAAATAAACAGCACATGGCAGTCTCTGAAATTGAAGATAGAAGGTCAGTGAGACCTGGATTTATTATTGAGGGCACTGAACATTGTCCTAGTTACATAGGGAGCATTTCAGTCACTGAACTGATGCCCTTCACATGCCATGTAGAAATCTGAAACCTGACTGATTGGTGTCTAAAAATTAAGAGGAGATGCTGTTAGACACTACTTGCTATTTATCATCTCTTCAATAATCTTGCCCAGAAATGGGAGGTTTAGCAATCAGACAATAATTTCTTTGCAAGAAAATTAGTGTCAGAAGAGGATTTATTGAATAAGGACCAAATAAATGCATGCTTGAAAGCTTCTGGCAGTCTGCCTTTTCTTAAGAAAAAATTACCAGTAGGAGGTGTTTCCCCCCAATTTTCACTATGGGAAACATATTTCCCCTCTGTGGAGTCTTTGAGAAATTTTCCTTAGGGGATCCAGGACCTCGAATTGAAAAAGGTGGAAACTGAGCTAATTGAATTATCTAGTATCTTTATTCCTTTTTGATACTTTTACAGTGACAAATCCACACCCAGAATTCAAATATAATGACAGCTTTATGCAGCATGAAATAGTACAAGCTTAAAGAGTTGGAGGTAATCTTGGCTAATCAGATAGACTAACATCCATAATTGTTTAATTTTAAGATTGTTTGGCATTTGCAATATTAAGTACAGTCAGGACTGGACTTTCATTGGGAGAACACACAATCTAAATGCTGTGATCCATGTTCTGCACACTTCCTGTTCATTGTAAGGCCAATGCAATATGCAATAGAAGAAAATGGATGTTAGAGGTGCATAACGAAAAAGAGGTTACATCCTTTAGCTGATGCATTGTTTGCTACTTCACAATTATTGACAATTTATGGATCAGTGGAGAACAAAAAGAGATTGAGAGGAAGGTACAAATAAAGTTTGGAAGGCTAGACTTTACATTCATTAGACTTGATAAAAAAACAATTTCTCTTTTTTGTCAAAACTGTGACACCTTCCTTCAACACCAGACAAAGTATTTTCTATTAGGTAGCTTGAGTTCATTTTATTTGAACATAGTGAGCCTACTTTGTGACATATCTATCAAATATAACCCTAGACAATCATTTGGGAGAAGGAAATGCTAATTTTTAAAGTCTAATTCCAAGCATCTTATGTCCCACAAACTTGTTGAGACCTACTTTTAAAGTCTGCAGTTCTAATGCATCCTGTTGTTTAGATGGGAACTAACCATAATATTTAGTTGCAGAACAAAACAAGAACTCTAAATCCAAGTATCTTTGGCGCCTGTTTTTACCCCCAACTCTTTATAACAAAATCACAGGCTCTGTCTCACAGAATTTTAAAGCTGTGAGAAGGATGAGGAGAACAGCAAGATACTAGCTTTAAGAGTTGTAAGTTACTTATTAGAAAGATTTTATCTCTGTATCAGATTCTGTACTTTCTTTCTTTCAACAGTAGCAGTTCTTTCTGTTTCCTTTAGTCTGCTACTCTACATTACACTTCTGAGCTTTGTTCTTTCTCATCTAAGTGAAGTTGTATTTCTGGGTATGCCAATAAAGCATGCCTTCTCCAGGCAAAGGATTTGTTGTTGGAATATCTATATTGGAGTTCAAAGACAAAACCCCCATTAATGCTATTTCTATTCTGAAATCTGAAATGCTGTTACCATTTCTCAGTTTTAAAAGGATTTGTGTGTTTTCACTTTTTACTTAGGAAGCCCAATTATTAATTCTCAAAACAGTCTGCAATGACCCACGTAGTGCTCACCAAGAATGTCTTTAGTGGCTCTTCTTGATGTTAGCTGTCCCTGCCTATCCCTGGTATAAACCAAGCAAAGAAAAAATGGATCCATCCTGCATCATCTTGGGTATGATGGGGGGCAACAAGAAGAAACTTGTCTGTATATCTACAAGAAACAGCTCAAAACCCAATGTCAAACAATACGTCTGGAATCAAGCCAACATATCTCAAAATAAAATGGCTGAAGATTTCATCAGTACAGGAGTGAAACATCCTCTTGGAGCAAAACAAAAAAAAAAATACAATTTGCTCAAATAATAATCTGGAACAATGATACTAAATATTTTTTTTAATATTACATTAATTTTTAAAAATCTCCTGGATGAAGGTTTGTAAGGCAAGAAAACCTTGATTCTTTCATATTTCACTTGTTATGAAACTATGTAACTTTGTAAATTTCATGCCTCTGTAAGGGCTTCATCTAAAGACTACTGTATCATTGGAAAAAAATTTATTAACTTACACATGCTTTAGATAAGGGCATAAATGAAAGATGAACTTTCTGAATCATTATGCTTCATTATTTCTGTTACAATTTTGGCCTTGGTCATACTTGTTCTGACATAAGGCATAAAAAGGACACATCCTCCAAACATTTATTCATATGAAACAAATTTGTAGTAAAAGTATTTTTAAAATAATATCAGACCACAAATATTCCAGACCTATGCATTCATTCATCAATTAAATTAATTTCATTAAAATCATATAGTTGTGGTTGAAGTATTTCCTTGTTTTTATTTTATGCCTTTTGAAACACTGAAGAGTGTTGTCTGACATTTCAAGCAAAATACCTGAAGGTAGGATCATCTTACTTGATGTTGTGTTCTGCCAAATTGCATTTGGATCTTAGAGTAGATATTTAATTTTTGCAAAACACACAGGGAATAAGAAGCATTTTCTATTTATAGAAAGTGATTACAGCCAAAGACATCCAAGTTGTCAATTTATCTCATGCAATGTGTATTGCAGTACATCATAAATTATGCTCTTCTTGGAGGAAAAAGTCTCTTTTAATCTTAGCAACTAATATACAAGAATCACAACACCATTCCATTATACCTATTTGAGGAGCTGAGTCGAGAAATCAATAATAAAAAGTAGATGTCTCCTGATAGTCAAATGTAATTGTGAAGAGGGAATTCTGTAGAATCTCCTAAGTATGCAGATTCCCTAAGTTAAATGCCATATATAAATACTCCCTGGACCACTTCTAAGTATGCCATTGCAGCACAATTTTATTTTGTGAATAAGTGAATTTTATTTAACTGAGTAATAAAGTATTGTATTTGAGGATGAGTTGTAAGAAGAAATTAATTTAAAGGTAAAGTCATGGCTACTTTAGCTAAGAGACACAAGCAGTTTGAGATATATTGTTGGAGGCTGTGAACCAAGCAGAACTCAGCTGAGGAATGTATGCCTGCCTCTGAAGGCTCTTCCCTCAACCCTATCTATGGTGTGCCCACTCTTTCATGACAACCTGCACAGGGAATTTGGTATGTAGCCCTCTAAAAGCTTATGTTTCTGGTTTGTAGCATATTTATTGGTATGGAGCAAGTCAGTGGAAACATGGTACAATTCTTTGTTCAGCAGCAGCAGCAGGGTTGATGAGTTTGGTGAGTATAATGAGTTTGGGTAGTTCTGGAAACAAATATTTATTACTGCAGGGCTGCCATAGGGGTTCCTGGGTTGGTGAAGTTTGTGGACTGCTAGGTAGAAATCAGAAATAAACTTTTCCAAAATTTGAATATAGCATTTAACAGCAGGTAAGTTTGTATATAGATTCTCTGAAGTTGCCAAATGGGGACAGAATTTCTTCAGCAATGATAAACACAGAATGGCCTCTGCTATGGCATGTTTGAGTAGCTGTGTGAGTGTCTTGCAAGTTTTGAAGCCTTGCACTTCAGTTTTGTTAGCCCGTTGAAAGAAATCTCATTTAACTGGCATTTTTACATCTACATTAATTCTTTTAAAACACTGAAGTGAGTGTTCTACAGCTATGTAAAGAAACGCATTATCAAAGCATTAAGATATGATTAAACTGACATTTTCTTAAGAAAACGAAAGGAGCAGGAAAAAGCCATTCTAAAAGGACTGAGTGCTACATACTCCAGATATTATCTTCAGTGCTTACTCAGGGATCTTTAAAGAAGCTTATTACCAAGTACCCTAAGAAGACAAGTGTGGATGTGTACAGATCAGAGGAATGCAAGTTAATGCACCTGCCAGATTTTACTATCGTACAAAGCATGTCAATCAGCACTCAGACCTTGCGTTTAAAAATGTGTTCCTTCAGATTTTTTTCAGTGCTGTATCACACATAGCTAGAATTTCCTAGTCAGTATTCATCCAGTGTTGCAAATGTCATAAATTATGCTACTGAATGTATATCACTGACGTGAATGTGACTAGTCCTTTGTTAAATTCACTAATGAGCTATAGAAATACTGGTAGATATGGTTGCTGTGAGTACATATATATATAAATCTTTCTGCTATTCTCAATCAAAAATAAAAAATAATATTTTCAAATTAAAGAAAAAGAACATTCTGCATATGTTTTCTTTAAGAAAGATAAATTAAAATACATAGTGTTGAATACAGCTCACATCCCACAGGACCATTTTGAAAGTGATGTTTCAGTTTTGGCTTGGTCTCCATTAGGAAACAAATAGGTTCAGAAACTCATCCTGAGAGGTCACTGTCTGCAAAAGCTTGTAGTGGAGGAAGGCCTGGTGTACCAGATATCCACAGGATGGCTGAAGGCTGCTGGGAATCTGCAGTGATGAAGAAGACAAATACAGAAGAAAACTTATGAGAAAAAAAAAGTGTGTGCCATCACACACTGTGCTAATAACATGTCCTTTGTTGCTTTGTGCAAAAATCTGACATTGCTCTCTAAAAAAAATAATTTATCCAAACTGGAAGTGTTGTAGAAGGACTAGCAGTAGGATATGAGGAAAAGAAACTCAGGGGAGAAAAATCTTCCATTTACTGTGTCTACAGTATTCAGGGAAGTCATGACTACTGTCTATATGGGGTCAGAGGGAGATGCTGTTTAACCTAACAGCCACAGAATGCACAAGAGCAAGCAGGTCTTTAAGAGCAGGTAAGTGAAAACACAGATGGCAGTAGGCATCTGTGGGTCTTGATCACCCATCAGGATCTTCAGGCTTTGGTTCCTACCAAAACAAGGAGTCTGAGCCTTGGGAGTTTCTCTGGTCACCTTCACATGTACATGCTCTCTTACTTGTAGCTCTCACTTACAGTGAAAGGTCTTCAAACCTTGCAGAAGGGTGAAACACCATGAAAACCTGTCTCTATTCACTGTTTTAGTTGGTTTTTCTGGATTTAGACCCTCAAAAATTTTATCATGTGAAAACTCAGTATTTACTGAGTAAGGACATCAAGTTAGGAGTTAGGTGGAAGTCACTTTATAAAGAAAGGAGGATAAACATAATGTGACTGAAGATATTCAAGTGACACTGTTCTACTGGAAATATAGTCATACAAATAAATGGCCTTTATCAGTTTGCTGGTACCTCCAGCAATATTGACATTTGCATTCTGCTCTCCTACCTCTGACAGACTTTAGTTCTATTAAAATAATGAATTCTTATGCTGATATTCACCTCTTAGCATGAGGCATTTGGAACAAGTCAACACAGTTTCAGGGATAAATTTTGGAAGTTTATTAAGATATACAGATTTAAAAAGGAGAAATCTGTACAGATGGCATGTGTCAGAGATTTCTCTTTTTATCAGTCCTCATAAAACATGTCCATATATGATGTGTTTTCCAATAGAAAAATGAAGCACAAATCCTATTGGGATCACCAGCAGGGTCTGATGTCCAAAGGCAGATAGTTTATTTAAATGATCCTATACTGCTCAGTAGGAAATACCATTTTCATTGTGTTTACAAACATGTTAGCATTCATTAAAATGCTTTTCTTCTGCCCTTGAGATATGTATTTTAAAATACATACTTCTGAAAAGCTTTAGAGAGCAGAATTTTTTAAGTCTGATCATTTAACAGCTGTTAATTCGTATTGAAATTCTCTTTGCAGAGACCTAGAAGCCAGTGTTCAGAACAGCTTCAACATCAGAGAATGACTGGGCATAATGTCCTTCAAAATAGTTTTTGCTTCATAACTTTGTGGCTACTTTTGAGGTCAGTGTAGTGGTACCTCCCTGGGATACAACATACAGCATTACAATCTGTCCTGTGGTTTCCCCAGTCAGCTCCATGCTCTGCTTGTACATATCAGCATATCAACACTATTTTCTTTTGATGCATGAGTTCAAATGCAAACAGCTACTGGATAGTTTTGGCATCATCAGCTTTTCTAAAAATTTAAGTTAGTAATTTGATAAACTCTAAATATGCCATGCTCTGAAGACTGTTCACTCTTCCAATTTTTTTCTATGGTGCAGAGACATACTTTGTTAAGACAGAGGGATGATTTTAAGTGCTCAGAAAAGGTACTCCATCCCAGTCCCATCTTGAGAAACTCTGGCCTATTTGAAATTC
This sequence comes from Taeniopygia guttata, assembly GCF_048771995.1. Classification (NCBI taxonomy): domain Eukaryota; kingdom Metazoa; phylum Chordata; class Aves; order Passeriformes; family Estrildidae; genus Taeniopygia; species Taeniopygia guttata. The sequence goes on from NC_133026.1 coordinate 132,644,601, forward strand.
ACTCTCTTCACTTCACAAGGATTTTAATATAAATATCTCCTCACTAAGTGTTCACCAACTGGGATGCTACAAGTGAAAGAGAATGATGTTACTGTAATAGGTGTGGTGCTACCGTAATATTCATTGTGGATTTCTCTATAATAGAGAAATTTTGGGATGATATGCAGTTTCTTTTCAGAACTAAACCATTTCTGTTTGTTGAGGCAAGGAGTGGTGTCCCTCAGGAGTCTGTCCTGGGGCCAGTTCTATTCAATATTTTTATTAATGACATGGATAAAGGGATTGAGTTTGCCATTAGTAAATTTGCAGACGACACTAAGCTGGGACCGTGTGTTGATCTGTTGGAGGGTAGAAGGGCTCTGCAGAGAGACCTGGAACAGTTGGATGGATGGGCAGAGTTCAATAGGATGAAGTTTAATAAATCCAAGTGCCAAGTCCTGCATTTTGGCCACAATAACCCCCTGCAGCGTTTTAGGCTGGAGGCTGTGTGTCAGGACAGTGACAGACAGGCAGAAAGGGACCTGGGGGTACTGACAGCCAGCTGAACATGAGCCAGCCATGTGCCCTGGTGGCCAAGAAGGCCAATGGCTCCTGGCCTGTATCAGGAATGGTGTGGCCAGCAGGAGCAGGGAGGTCATTCTCCCCTTGTAGTTGGCACTGGTGAGGCCACACCATGAGTGTTGTGTCCAGCTCTGGGCCCCTCAGTTTGGGAAGGACATTGAGATGCTTGGGTGCATCCAGAGGAGGAAACGAGGCTGGTGAGGGGCTTGGAACACAAACCGTGTGAGGAATGGCTGAGGGAACTGGGGTTGTTTAGCCTGCAGAAAAGGAGACTCAGAGTTGACCTTATCACTCTCTACAACTCCCTGAAAAGTGGTTGTGGTCAAGTGTGGGTTGGTCTCCTTCTCCAGGCAGAAACAGACAGAATGAGAGGACACAGTCTTAAGCTGTGCCAAGGGAAATACAGGTTGGATATTAGGAAAAAATTTATTATGGAAGGAGTGATAAAGTACTGGAATTGTCTGCCTGGGGAGGTAATGGAGTCACCATCCCTGGATGTGTTTAAAAAAAGACTGGACATGGTGCCATAGTTTAGTTGAGGTGTTAGGGCATGTTTGGATTCAATGACCTTTAAGGTCTCTTCCAGCCTAATCATTCTGTGAATTCTGTGAATTCTGATAACAATAGGGAGCAGGGACAGAGTTATTTTCAGTTCCAAATGTGATACCCTGAAATGAATTTTCATGTGCAACCCCAAAATCTGAAAGACTGCTAACAGAGGCAGGAGGCTGCTTGTGTAGCTCTGCTGAAATGACTTAGTGTTCCTCCTCTTCAGGTCCATGAAGGATTGTTTGAGCAAATATGTCTTTCAGGCTGTAATTGTGGTCCTTCAATCCTCCAGGAAGAAATTTTACAGTTTTTTTTGCAAAATTGCTATGACTAGCATTGTCTCAGTATGGAGAATAGATTGATTGGAGGATATGAAGGACTGATTTCTTTCATGGTGCAATACAAAAATTACTAATTAATCTCATGTGATTTTGCCTAAAATTAGAGGCCTTGCAGGATGCTCCAGTGAAGAGAAAATAAACAATGTAGATATTATTTGTTACAATTCTGGCAATTTGTAAAGAATATTAGCTTCCATATACCTGCCTTATGTGGAAGATATAAATATGTGGAAGATCAGGTCATATTATCAAATTATATTTTCCAGCATTACATCTTGGTAATGCATGACTTAGCTAGCAGATTTGAATAACTTCGATTTAGAGTACTTCAATATGTAATTTATTTCAATGTTTAATTTAAGTCAATAAATATTGTTCTATAGTGTTTACATATAGTGCATTACAACAGCAAGTGCTTTGAAAACAATTTTATTGGTGTATACATTTGAAGAGACCTGTGCTCTCAGGCATAAAATGCATTTCTTAGTACCTGCAGAAGTGTAAGTATACTCTTTTCTAGTTGGATATTGCATGCTTTTGAAATGATTGTCCTGTTGAGAAACTGAAACATACACCATAGTTTCTTATTTTGAATATGTAAAATTGGTAAAACTTTCAAACAAAAATTCCCCTTATGACAAATTTTTCTATTACAATTAATGAAGTTAGGTGATACATATTTTTATTATTTATTTATTTATTTATTTATTTATTATTATTCTAAATTCAGGGATGAAAACATATGGCCTTGAGAAACTTGTAAGTGAAAGAGGTATTTCCAGCTGTCAGAAATTCTCAGCTCTACCAAGACCTCACACCATCCAGCAATCATTCCATAGAACACTGAAAGGTTATGATGACATCCTGGAGATGCTGAAGGTTTTTTAGCCTTTAGGACAAATGGAGAACTCTGTATGTAATACAGTTTTTAGATCACAAATTAGCTGGAAAACAGCTTGAGCAAAATTAATGCTTGACCCTCTGTTGGACTATGTTTCTTTGAATGGTTCTGTGAAATCTATAATTTTCTCTACTATCTTTAAATAACTCTGGTTTTGAAATGGCTAATTAATGTGCATGAATAACAATGACTAGGGAGAAAGCTGCATCAGCCTTGTTTACTTTAGACGAGCATTATGGTGAGGTTTTGGATTAGAATAGCCGTGATTTACAGGGAGTTTCCAATTTTGAGCTGGTGGTGGTTTGCAGAATCAGAGGTAATCACTGTTACAAGAAGACCATGAGCCTGATTATATGCTCGTTGCTGGCATGTAATTACTCCTAAAAGTGCTTCCATATGGATTACCACAGTTGTGGATGTGCAGTTATTCTTGAAGTAAATTCAGTAAATTCAGAGAGAATTTATGTGTGAGCTTGCCTAGTGAATTTCTTTAGCTTTTTGGAGCAATTTAATAATGGATTATTACATGTAGATAGATTCTTCCAAGGTCCTAGATTATTTTGTGCTCTTACCATTGAAATCTACTCATTTTTTAAATGGCAAAATTCCAGAATTTTTAGAGCAAGCTCCCCAATCCAAATTTTTTGAAAAACTTTCATCATATCTCTAATTCTAACTCCTTGGAGACGTGAAAAACCTTTAAATTCCCAACAGTTCAATGTAATAAAGATTTATCCATAATTTGTCTAGCTACAGTTACAAATGAAATACTTATACTTGGCGTTCCTATCATTCATTCATGAAGTATGGTAATTCATAGCAATGTTTCTCAGTACAAGTAAAGGTTCTCTTGATCTTCCCCATATCAACTTCACTAAATTTCCTTCTTAGTTAGTGGAAAACAACTTCTTCATTGAGTTATCTAACAGGAACACAAAGAAGCTTATAAATTTAAAACAAAATTACCACAGTCCAAAACAACCATCCCACAACAATTTCATTCTCACTCTAGAGAGAATCAACCCATGTGGAAAATGTAAGTTTAATGTACAACTTGAATAATACTGTAATGTGAGTTACAGAAAAAGTTAGATAAAAGTGATTTTGTTTGAACTGTCTTTACAGAATAAAACTGGAAATGCTTTAATGTGTTGCATAACATTTACCCTAACACATAACATTGCATAACATTAGCCCTAACTAATCTTTGAAACAACACTGATTTATGTACACAGTAACTATTTGCATCTTTCTACTTAGCAGAGTATTAAAAAAGAGATTAGGACCAAGGTTCAGGATGAAGTTGCCTAAAGCTAAGTATTTGATTTTGGCTTTAGGAGTCTAAACAAAAATGGCCTAGATTTTTGAGCTGCTGGGTACAGATACCTCCAAATCAATCTTGTGAAAGCTGTAACTCTTCCATGAGGTAGAATCTGTCCACTCTTTGAAGTGACTTATGTGGGTTGAAGTGTCTGGTTGACCTGCTTAATTTTGAAAATGTTGGTCTATAGTGCTTGCCCTGAAACAGGCTAAGCAGTTAATCAAAGAGAGAAGGAATCCTGTCAGGGACAGTGATCTCCACTGAAGGCAGAACAGCTCCATAGGGAGGACAGCAGCAAGAGAAACAGTAAGTAGAGATTCCCTTACCTCTGCAATATCCATTGGATCTTAATGGACGCCTGCACAATACTGTACAGTACCACACAGGAGCTGGGAATTACCCCTGACATCAGCAGGTATGATCATCAAAAGCATCTATATTGCATTTGAGTTCCCAAGTATGTTTTTCACAGCACCTTTCTTTGTTGTGTGGGCACACATCCCAGCTCATACATAACACAGGTGCCTCTAGGATGAACACTGTTGTGCCTTGGGGGCCTACTCTTGGGCTTACTTGTTCTCTTGAGTTGAATATATTTAAAGGTATCCCTCTTCTCTTGGTTTTTTTTCACCTAATTTCATCCTATTTCAGATATGTGAGCTCTTTTTCACATCAGTCATAATTCCAGCTGCATTTTGAAGAAATGTATCATACATATGAGTATGAATAAATATTCATAGGTATTGCTCCCCTTAGTAAACTGAATCTTTGCTTTTACCATATCCGGTTGCCATTCTGGTGAGTCAGAATCCAGGTAAAGAAACCAGTATTTTACACATCTGCCTTTTTTCAGGAGAACTATAATTTATCTATCTTCTAAGAAACCTACTCTATTAAATCTTGGTTTTTCAAAGGTACCTCAGGGAGTCAGCGCCCACCTCCCTGTGACACACCATATGATTTGGGTGGGGAACTCCCTCAGGCTCATGGGAATATCCCAGCCTCACTGCATGTTTCTAAGCAGACATGGTGAGCATTGTCTGTCAGTGGCTACTCTAAAAAGACAAGCATGTGTGATGCAATATTGTGTTTCATGGAACACTCTTAATTGGTTACAAAGCCTCTAAATATGTAGAGGCTAGGGTTTAATTTTCTAAATTCATGTTGGTTTACACTGCAGAATAAATTTGCTTTTCTGTGTCATCATAGTAATATATGCACTAATAAGCCCAAAATAAGGTACAAGGATGGATTTGAATAGAAGGCATACTATTTCAACTTGATAATGACAAGAAGGTTCCTACACTCATCAAGAACTAAATTGGTTCCAGTGAGAACTGGAAAGTCTTAGTACCACATAAGTGGTGTTAAGTGAAAATTGGCTTTTTTCAGCTTGTCCCAAATACATTGTTCATTTCTGAACATTGCCGTCCTCTGTTCTGATGGAATAGAGGCAAATAAAGAGAGACTTCTAACATGCCAAATGTTACTTGTCCCACAGTTTATCTCTGGCAACTGGTCTCTTTTGTCTTTATGTGCAGGGGACTGTAGTAGCAGCATGCTCAATAATTCCAGGTCTCCTAACAATCCCTGCCTATTCATATAATCCTGACTGCTCCTTCCCTTGTGGTCCTTACCAAATAGACCCAAAAGTGGAAAGCAATCTTTCCAGTCTCTTGGCTACGTCATTTGTCGTAATCAGGTCCACATCCTGGGAGCGCTGCTGTGAAGAGATGTGTGTCACACTAATGATGGAAGAAAGAATATTCTGGATGACCAGATAGGAATGGGAGACAGCAAGAAGATCAGTCATCTTCTTGAAGTAATAAGCAAAATCCCAGTTCTCCAAAGTCTGCATGACATAGACTAACTCTGGTTTTGACTATATACTGAACTAGTCCTGCAGTTTAGGTACTGGTAAGAAACACTAGAGATTGTGGCTCTCTGTCCATTATGCTGCATTTCACTGCAACCCAGGCAAACATACTGGGCCTTTTCCCCTGATTTAAGGGTATGATGCTGTCTTTTTGAGTCACATGTGCAGTTTCTGTAACTCAGGGGCAGGAGCCATGAGCACATGTAAATGCACAATGTTCAAAAAGGGTATTCCCGAGGCTGGATATTTTAACACAAACTGTGTGAACATGATTGTGACTCATAGCTATCACTTGAAGGCTCCAGGAGAGGTTTTCACAACTTCCTCATGTTGTAAATCAATAATAAAAACAACAGCAATTAGCACTTCTCTACTACTTTCCAGCCTGCAGAACACAATATAAATATTGACTAATCAGCCCACATGAATCAGGACAATGCTCACCATGTCTGCTTAGAAACATGCAGTGAGGCTGGGATATTCCCATGAGCCTGAAGGAGTTCCCCGCCCAAATCATATGGTGTGTCACAGGGAGGTGGGCGCTGACTCCCTGAGGTACCTTTGAAAAACCAAGATTTAATAGATCATGTCTGCAGTCAATTTAACATACAATTAAGCATTTTCACAAAGCAAATAGTACCAGAACTGTTGAAAATGTAATCCTGCCCCCTTGTTAAAACAGGCTTGGCTGTTTGGCATTATGCAGAATGACTGTCACCACAGCGCTTTGAAGTCACTATCGCTAAGGCAAACATGTGCAGGTACAAATAATTCAGCAGCAGAACACTGATGCTCCCCAAGTTTCTTATGCCATGTATGATCCTGAAATCTTCAGGATCATAGTTTAGTCTATTTATTCTCCACACAAAAGATACTTTACAAAATCTGCTAAATAGCTGGGCCTACTTACTGGGACCCAGGAATATGCCCTGCACACATCTCATCAGACACATCTGTTCCTCCTGCTCCTGGCTCCTCTGTTCTCTTTCACCAGCAGCTGGTCTCTGAATGAATGTCGGAGACTGATCTCTTTTGCTTTGCTTAGGCTGTGGGATTGTTTCTCTTCTGGTCTGCAGAGATCTGTCAATATTAGCTTAAATGTAGGTTCTTTTTTCCTTGTGAAAAGAAAAGATAATAATTCTTCCTCCTGATGGTAGCTTAGAGCACTTCAGATTATCCCTTGTTATTTCTTTGCAGGAAGAAATGTATATTCTCCTTTCATAAGAATTATAGCAGTTAACAATCCTCCAGCCCAAACTTTGTCCCATGAAGAACTAACATCAATGGGAGTTAGCTATATCCGCTAAGGGTAGAATTAGGATTCTCACAGAAATCTTTAGGTTCAAATAAAACAATCTTCACTGCTGTAACCACAGCAGCTCTCGTGTCCTACATAGTACTTTTTAAGGATATCTTGGTCAAACATAGCTTTCAAAGTAAAACATTTTTTTCTCTCTCCAGGCCATGCAGTTTTCTTTCTACGGGTCTCTGTTCCACAGAGTTACAAATATTCCTCAAATGTCTGGAGTTCTGGTTATTTATTTGTTCCAGTTTCAGTCTTGTTTTCCAGATTATTTTGCAGATTCTAATTAAAAAATTTAGGTAAAACCAAACCAAAACAAAGAAACACCACCCTACCTCATTCAATTATTAATGTTTTGCATTGTGTGCTGTCTTTCTACAGTTATTTGTTATTTCTACACTCAGTATAAAAATGCTAGTACATTTTTACTAGTATGTTCCTTGGCCAAATTTAGATGCCAAATTTGTATGCCAAAATCATTAAATTGGTTTTCTCAGATTCTAATATAGCTAATGAGGATAGAGTCTCTTCTAGCGCAAACTTTAGGCTGCCTAAGTTGATTTCCTGTCTGAAAATTTGCCAAAGAAATCTTTGTTAGAACCAAAGATGTTCAGTTTAGTCACCTAAAGTACCTTATTTGGTGCTAGGAGAGACTGTTTTTCCTGCTTCCTGTGGGTCACATTCTCCCTTGCCCAGGCAAAGTGCCCAACCTGTGGAGACAGAGAAGGCCTTCCACATGACGTACCCTCCCATTTGGGCTTGTTTCTAACCAGAAATTACTCATGAGCTAGAAGCAACATGTTGAAGAAGAGCAAACGCATGACCAGGCTCTGAAGCATGGACTTCATCCAGAGTGCCAGGTTTCCAGCTTGGAAACCAGGAATCTGGAATCCAGTGCAACCCCTGAGAAGGGAATAGCACACATGATTCCCTTTTCTGTCACTATATTGGTTAACCTGTGTTTGGCCAAATTACCAGGTTTTTCACAATTGCAGGAGCACTTTCTATAAAGATTAATATTTCTGCAATGCTTTTAAAGGCTAATGATAAAGTATCAATCAATACATGAGTCAATAAGTGGAGGCACTGGACTTGTTCTACACTTATTTCATTCATCTTAAAAAAGAAAGCAGATTTTATCTGGGGGAGAGTTGAAATTGATATAGGATACCTTGGTAATAAAACTCAGTATTAAGTTTTAATGCAAGTAGGTCACATTAAAAGGGAGACTGGGATAAATACCCGTAAAATAAACACCACACAGGCTGGACTGAAATGGTAAAAGAGCATGATTGTGAGCAATTAGCAGATTTGTCCTTGATCATTTTACATGTCTTTTAGTTTACAGGACTAGTTCAGTGTGGGAATGAGACCTGTTCATTGGGCTGCAGAAACAACTACAGTAGCAATGGGGATGAAATAAAGAGCAGGGTCAATATTTTTTTCAAAGTGAAATAGAATTTTCTTCAGAAATCATTAGAATAAATTATAGGTCTTGTGAACTGCCTGAGTATTTTGCCTGTCATCAATATGTTTTCCTTGATCTATCACCCACATGAGAAAGCAATGGCAATGGTAGCAATTTTTATTTGATTTTTAGAAATGGAGGATTATTTTAGCATGTGGCTATCCCTAATACATTTGTCTTGTCATCTAAACATATTATATAGTAGACTGCAGCCTGCCCCTTTGATGCATTGATTTAATATTGGATTATGTTAATGCAGTAAACATTAACAATTATGTTAAATCTCTACAGTATATGGCAAAAAATGAAGCCACCTTTCTAAATTTGTAATGTGTCCTGAAGCACATGGTTATGAAGCACCATAGGGACACTGTGTGCTTAGGCCATTCTGAGACTTGAATGCTAGACAGCAATGAGCACTCCCTTCCCTCAATAAAGATCTGTAACAAAAAACAGATATGCCATGTACAGTACTGTTAAAATGAATAGTTCCCAAAATATAAGTGTATTTAATTGTGGAATGTATATGTCCTACAAGATCACATTCAGATGCATGTGCTTTCCACAATGAAAAATGGATTTGCAATTTTCATTTTCCCTAACTATAAATATTTGTATGCCACTTAATTTAAAGATTATACTGAAAGATATCATTTCCGATTAATATGCTGTATTTTACACAGTTTACATTCCATTTCAATATGCTTGCCTTCTATAAAACGTATTTCAAGACTCCCTAAAAAAAAAAAGAGAAAATAGGTACACTTTAAGCAGTTTACAGGAGACAGATCATTATCTCCTACAAAGGAAAGGAAACAGGAAAGCTGTAAATAATAAGTTCTGAATAGGAATGACATAAACAGCCTAATCAATGTCTTCCAGAACTGGCAAGTGACACCTCTTTGTTTTTTGCAAATAAAAACCTTCTTAACATCACAATATAAACCATTATCTCTGCAGGCAAGGTATATTTAGAAACGTACAAAATGTACATTTCCTGCCAGCCACTAGATCAGTAGGTGGAGATCTAAAGTCATGCAAATATTACAGTAAATGCAGGCAACCAATTTCTAATTATTCCATATCAGCAGATTTGTGAGGAATATAATTTATTAAAAAAAGAACAGTTTATGATCAGCAGACCTTAGTTATGACTGTTTAGGAATTCAGTGCATTTTGATCTAATCACAAAATCAAAATATTCATGAAACACAATGATATCTCCCCAAAGCAGCCGGGCAGCCATTAATTTTGAAATTCGGGTAATTTATTAACACTTATCTGTAGCTGTAAAAGCTTACCTCTGTGTTTGTAATACGGGTAAAAGTGAAAGCAGTTTTAAAACTGATTCCTAATGATTTATAATGGTTTGCTGTAATTTGAGCCAGAAATTCAATTAAAATGTATGTCTAGTTTTGTTTCAAGATCTTTAGTTAAAAATTCTATTAAAATTCTATTTCCTTCTCGCATTAAATGTATCTGTTATCTGCATATATGAGAAATATAAGAAAATTCTATCATTTATTCCCCAGACTGCACAAATGCCTTTAAAAACATCCATTTTTATTTCATAATTCTGCCAAAGTACTATTTAGAATTTCTGTATAGCAGAGGAGGAATATGTGTGTGTGCTATTTTCTTTTGAAGAAAACTAGCTTCTCTACTGAGTGCTTGTGCAAATATTCAAGTGACATTTATCAGTTCATCAAAGAAAGGAAAAACAAATAACACTGAATTATCGAGTGTTTTAAAAGCGTAATTACAATACCAAGGGTATAGTTTCTTTCTCTATATGTTCCCGTTATAAATCCTTCTTCTAAAGGATATGTAACTTCACTACCCAAATTCCCTTTTGAGATAACACTTCACATTGTTATTTATAAATAATGAGAAGTAAACTGGCCACTCTCGTGTTTATTTATAGGAAAACAAAAGAAGAGACAACTCACTGCTGATGTTGGAATCACTCCAGGCAAAACCAGAAGTGAAGAAGTGAATATTACTCACTTTCCCTCTGTGATTGTCTTATCTCTGTATACTTCGCCACATGTAAAGGTAAAGGACTGAGTTTATAGATGAGCACATCTGTTAATGTTGATGAGAGTGATGTGGCCAGTCCCAATTCTATGTGTTGGGAACTGATCTTTTGTAATGCAGTTAATCAGTCGTTTCTAGATAAAAAGAAAATCATTCAGGTACCCAAATAAATGTTACCTTTGCAAAATACTTACTTTTTTCAAATTCAGTTTTTCAGGATTTACCATACTTAGGTATAATTGACTGGGAGTAGTGGTGAATCAGGACCATATACCAGCAAGGTAAGGATGCAGTTCAGTAGACTAAGTGGCACTAGGAAAGCATTGAGGGCTTTCTTGTTCTGTTTGATCTGGGTCAGTAGCAGTTATTGACCCTGACTTTTACAGAAGATGGGGACGCTTCATAGTCAGTGGTAAAAGTAAATCTGAGAGGCAGAAGATGTAGGTCTCTCAGTGTAGGATAATTACTGGATTAGATTTACAGGGCAAATGATCCACTAAATTACTTCATTGGCTTTAAGACTCAAATGCTTTTGACTAGAAAGTAAGGACAGTCTACAAGTGAGGAGGCTCCAAAAGGGAAGGCTTTTATAGAAAGAAGAAATATTTGCTGTGGGAGATATGGATTATCAGAGATGGAGGAAACACATAGAAAGTATTTGAATGATACTTTCACAAGACAAAGAGCAAAGGATTAACTTTTCTACTGTTGATCAAGGCAAAGTTAAGGAGGAAGTATTCATGTGTTGTGTTTTACCCAGAAGCAGAAAAGCAAACAACAGCCAGTTGACACTGGCTAAATAGAATAAATGGGCAGGGCTGCTGAAAAACTTCATTCCCTAGGTGATCTCACCAGTACATGGAACATATCACTGTCACCCTTCTGTCCTTTTCAGACCACTGATGATTGATGGTTTCTTCCAGATGAAATGAAGACTCTCTGTAAGGTGTGGCTCTACAGAGACGGTATTTTGGACACAATCCAGTCTGTCATTCTCTCCTGTGGAGGGCAGTGGTACTCTTAAATAGTGGCTCGAGGCTTTAATAGTGTAATTAATGATCTCAAGATGAAGCAGCAGCCAGCATGTTAACAATATTATTGTGTACTAAACTGGATGAGAGCTATTGCAAGAAACAAGAAATGATACAAAGGGTCATAGAGAGGTTAGAAATGTGGGCAAAGAAATAACAAAATTGCTTCATCTTTAAGACAAAATACATAATTTTCTAGTTGTTTCACACTTGAAATAACAGTTCACAACAGACAACAGACAACAGACAACATCAGACTTAAGGAGTGGGTGAAACTTGGAGAAACCTGCTATACCAGGAGATAGAGGTGAGAGAACAAGAGACCTTAAAGTGAAAGAACAAGAGATATCAAAGTGATAGCATCAGAGACCTTATGTTTATAGGAGATGTAGGAATGATAGAAGAAAGCAAACTGGATGATAAGTGAGATGCACATAGGCATATGGGACACAGAAACGACTCCAGAAGCATTTAATGACGAGATGTGTTCCTAGAGCTAAGTATGTGTATTTCATTGCTTTTGGTTAAATTAGGTTTTTATTGCTTTACTGGGTTCAGTCAAAATTCTAAGAAACAATTTAGGGAGAGTACTGGGAAGAAGAAATCTACATGTGTACAATGTGAAGGAGTTACAAAGAAAATTTTGACTTCCAAATTTGGGGCAGTTAGTATTTACAAAGCATCTTACAACTTAGCATATTAAAGATCATAGTAAAATATTTATTTTATTAACATCTAGAGGGAAATGTTTCCTCTTATCTCTCTTTTTTCTTAAGATGAGGGCACTGCTTCTGCCTGTGCTGGTACCATCACCTCTGGGCTTGTCTTCCCTTGGAGCACCCTCATGCTTGCTGGTACCTGACACCGAATCCTGTTGCAAGTACTAGGAATTCTGTCTTCACTGAGCTTCCATTTTGAGGCAGATGGCTGTTTGCTTTTTCCAGCTGGTAGAAGGACTGAGATTTTTCACTTGACTTAATGGAACCTTTTTCTGCTCTTTTGTTGGAAGACATTTTTAAAATTAAAAAAAAAATAATTAAAAAGAGTGAAGGAAAATGTGATTTAAAAAACAGCAAATAAAAAGAATGCAGTTTTGATATTGATTCCCAGAAAACTACTTCTACAATAATTTCAGAACTGTATTTTTATAAATACTAGTTTATCACCTGAATACTTGCAAGAACTGAACAGCATCTATGATTCAGCTTAAGCTTGATTTGTTCATTTAGTAAAAAGGAAAAAAAAAATGTTTTCCATTGTTCTTCAATTTCCATTAAAAAATATGAGCTACCATCAAGGAATGCTGATAATTCTGCTTTAGATTGAGCCAAATTCCTCTGAAAAAGGAGTATGTAACCACCATCTTTAATGGTATGCAGTCCACAAAATTAACCATTTAAATCATTTATATAGCAAGAATTCTGTATTCCAATTTGAGACATGTTTCTAACCAGAATATATTAACAAAATGTATGTACAAAAAAATACCTTTTTTTTGTACTGAAATTTTTGTGCAAGGGTAGGAAACAGCTGGAATGCGAGAAAAGAGGAGACTCAGAGCCCAGTTCTGCAGTGTCAAAATCCCATCTAGGTGGGATCTGTCTTCCCTTCACTGACTCTTGACTGCTTGCTCCTAGTCTGTGTGTTGATTCTGAACTAATCTGTTAAAAAAATGTCATTGTTTTATTTCATTCATGTCTCTGCTTCCTTTAGTGGGTCACCATTTTGAATGGAGGACAAATGGACTGGAGGAGACATGGACTATAACTATGGCAGACCTGATTTGGAGATTCTTATGCTGTGGCAGGGCTACATCTGCAGAAACACTGACAGCTTGACATTGAGAAAGTATCTGTGAAAAACCTTTGGGAAAGGAGGTAACAAAATGAGACTTGGAGATATAAACAAAAAAACCCACTGCCTTAAAGTATTTCTTAAAATTTTCAGGGAAATTTGACTGATAACTTCTTGATAGATAATACCAGAAATACCTAATACTATAATTGACTTATTCCCCTTTCAGCAGAATTTATATGCCCCTGAAACATGCTGCTATATTATTTAGCACTTACAATTGTTCTGGGTGCACCAGATCTGTAAAACAATTCCTTCTCCCCTTCTTCAGAGCAGGTTCCCAAAGAGCTTGCAATGTCATCTTCCAGAGGCACATGATCTAGCTCTATGTCTTACTCACATCAGTGGGTCAATAACAAATCCTGTCCTACTTTCAGAGCTATCCTTCCGCCAAGATTTTAGTGCTTAACTCCGTCCTTGCCTCCAATCTGTGGGAAGCTGGAATCCTTCAGCTTAGTAAAGTAGGTGTCTAAGTCTTTGTTCACATCAGTCTAGTGCATTCAGCCTTCCTTGAAGGAGAGCAGACAGACACCCATACACAGGAAGAATCAAGAGCTTTCACCTTTGTACTGTATGATCACTGTTTCTCTCCACCTGTTTTCAGTGGGATTTGGAGCAAATAAAGAGAAAAGATGAAGGAAAGTATTGAAGGTGCCTTTGATGCTTTTATAGACATATTTTACATAGGAGAAAATAGAGGTCTAAAACATTTTTTAGGCATGCCTTTGGATATCTATGCTTCTCAAAGAATGGTGTTGACTTTGTCTCCAAATCAGCCCTAATATTTTATAAGCATACATAGCTATTCTGGTTTATCTTTACTTTAGCAGTTATCTTTTTTTCCCTGTGAAATGGAAACACGGCATTATGTATCAGAAAACTCCATTGTTTTCTCATAGAACTCTATTGCCTATGATGTATTAGCAGCCCTTTTGCACTGGAGAACATTTTTTATAGTATATTTCCTAATTACTTATGAATTTTCTGCTTTTATTGTTCTATGTCACAGCCCTAACATCCCTTTTAATGTACTTTTGTGTGCAAATTAGAATAGCAAGAGTTAAGAAGTAAGACTTTCTGTACATGGTGGCGGATGTTCAGAGCAATTCAGCATGTCAAGCTGGGGTCAAATGGAAAGGGAATGTCATTACTAAATGGTAACATTTTCTGTGGATTTTAGAGAAATTCAAATCCTTTTTTAATCTAAATTTATTTTATCTTTTTTTTCCAGGGTTAAAGGTTGGACTTCAAGTTCCTGTCAGACATTTGTATATTAAAATGACTTTACATTTAATTATTTTCTAAACTAACTTTCAAAATAGTTTTTCACAGAACTGCTATACCAGAATGCAATCTATTTCACAGGATCTTTTATCCTGATTCATATATATTTTGTATGATATACTTTCCTACTTGGGTTCACATATCCTCTAATTATTTTTTAAATCTCATGCCCAGGAAGTGTCTACTGTCATTCTAGAAAAATCTGGGACACGAGTCCATATCAAATATGTATATGCCTAAATGATGCCTAAATGTTCCTGATTTATTCTGAGTAATTGAGCAAGAAATTTAAGCCATGATCTATTGCAGGAAATTTACATAACAAAAGTTAAGGGGAAGGGTTTCTATCTGCAGCACTATGACAGTGGTCAGTTCCCTTATTTTTATTTTTCTCTATTCCTGTATTCAGCGCGCAGTTAAAATTCCTATTTTCCTTTAAATCTGCAGTGATGTTGGAATGAGTTTGAGATGGGGTAATGTATTCAAAATCATAATGGTTTAGAAAATTACTTTCTATTTCTTCGCTATTACCACAAAGTCTTGTAATACATTATCATGAAAAGAAAGGACTAGGCATGACAGGTGTGCTGTAACTTGGTCATAATTGTACTAATGTGCGTGGGACTGTGTGGCAGTAGATTATCCCATACGTCTTTTCCATTATTGCCCATTTCAGCTAGTCAAGGGAAACCATCAGCACCAAAACTCTTCCTTCTATACTATCATTTCCCTGCCTACCCAGTTTTTCTCCACTCCAGCCACACGCACCTTGCTAACCTATGACCATCAAGTAGTGCTGAAGCTCTATGAAACCCACTAAACTACGTGAAACAAGGAAGAAAAAGGGACTTCTTTGTTATAGTACAATGTCTTCCATCATTACACAACCTCCAGTTTTGTTCCTGCTTTGAATTCTGATTTCTCAGCAAAGCAAGCCCCTGTGTACACCCAAGTAATGAAAAATCATGCTGGCCTGAGAAGCAAGGGGTGGGAGAGAGATCCAAAATGAAAATAATGTTATCTAGGCCAGTCTGTAAGTAAGATTCTTGGTCAGCTCAATATGATGCCTGGAAAAAAGTTCCAACCATACAATCCAACAGTAAAACCTAAATAGATTGAAGACCCAGCAGAATATGTTCATGAATTCCCAAGTACACACAGCCATTTATGAAGCTAAGTGAGGGTGTATTGCTGATGCAAGCTACTCTGAAATGTGTTTCGAGCTTTTTAGAACATTTCTGTATGGAGTACTCTTCATCCCTCTTTATAACGACTTTTCTTCTACAATCTTGCGATATTCAAGGTGTATAGCAGCTTAGCCTTGTAAAAATATTCATCTTGTCATGTCCCTGTGAGGCCTATATTTTATTGATAGTTAGCATTTACTTTATCCATATTGTACAAATTCCTTGTTTTGTTACCAGTAGGAAAAAAAGAACAAGTTGCTGGCATGTTCAAAAATATATTAAAAAATTATGGGTTTTGGCTTTTTTTTTTTTTTTTTCCCACATTAAAATCAGCCTTGGAGTTGAAAAAATGTAAGTTTCTTTGCATTCTAAAACACTGACCAAATACAATCAATTGCTTTCCGAGTAATTGGTCCACTGTAGAAAGGATTTACCAGTATCAACAGTATTTTCAATGAAGGAATAAAAGGTCATTTATTTCTTTCATTTTAATAACTGGCATTTAAAGAGTGCTTGTTAGAAAGACAAATCCCCTGATGGGGGGCTGTTTGAAGCCCAGGTGTTTCTAAATGCATGCAGCCTGTATTTCTGCACTTCACATTTATAGTCCAGATCTGTAGTGAGAAGTACTGCTCTGATTTCTTGCAAGAACCCACCTGATACTCAAGACTCCAATACTGTGTACAGAGGTGAGATACAAGCAAGAAACTACTTCAATTAAAATCACAAAGATGGCCATGCTGTCATTCTTTAGCTGAAAACTGAAAAAGAAAGTACAGGCCAGATTTTGTACTAATCTTCATAGCTATAAACTGTGACGACTCCATTTGAATGAATTCAGATGTGCATTGCACTGATTCTCTACTTCCCATTAACAGACACTCTTCCCATTAATTGATTTCTGAAGTGTAAGTATCAAAGACAACTTTGAAAATTAAATGTTCACAAAGAAAATGAAAATTTAATTTTTAAACATTTATACAAATTATTAAATTCTTCATGCACTCAAACTCAGGACTGATTCCTCGCTCTTGCTGGGAGTTCCAGACACATTGAATATATAGAGTTGACTCACAGAACTAATAGGAGTCTTTGGACCTAATTCAATAGTTCTTATCTGTGAAGGAAAAGTATGTTTTCTTTTACTAGGAAAACAAGACATTATGCAGGACCTTCCAAGCTTTTCAAATCCCACTGCTACACTGAAGTGGCGAAGCATCTCCCAAGAATCTGTGTGCTGTACTTTAAGAATACAGCTGGTAGTATCACAGAGAAATTCAGGTTCTACTAACTCAGAATACTCCTGTTCTAGGGTGACTATGAGAGATATAGAAGAAGGAATGTGAGAGAGACTAGGGAAGATCAATCTTCATGGTTAAATCAGTCTTCCTGTTATATTGTCTTCTGTCTAGCCACAGGGAGAAACAGGGGTCAAATCAGATAGTGATGCACTACATCACTCTCTAACATAGCCTGCAACTCTATTGACTGTGGATGAAGTGGGGATGAACTTTTTAGCATTTCCTTAGGCTTACACTGGTTTAAGATTCCTATTGACTCAACCAAGAAAATACGATCATCAGTGTAAACAATGATAGTTGGAATACACAACTATAATATTGTCTATATTATGTTAGGGCATAGGGCTTTATCTGGACTGTTCTTGAAAAACAAATAGATGGAAACTTCCTAGCCTCCCAGCAGATACTGGCAGGATGCTCTTAGATGCCTGGAATTGCTCCCTCAGGTTGAAGCAGCTCAACTGCACCAGTCTCTCCTTACAGAGCAAGTTCTCTACCCTGTCCAACTGGAGGTTCTAAGCTGAGCTAGCCCAAGTTTATAAGTGTCCTCACACTGGGGTATCAAAAGCAGGTGCAGTATTTCAGATGTCTCACTAAGCTTCAGCTCTGCCTGTGTGTTTTGAATGAAGTCCTTACTGAATTGTTTCTCAGTGTAACATCTTCAATAAATGTCTGTCAAAATTCATAGTCTCTTTAGAGAAAGCAAAATGAATCATCTGGTATTATGGACAAGTCTCTTGCCTGATTTTAAATCCGGGAATCATTGTTCAAAATAAATTTCTAATTAAAAAAGGCTAAGCAAACACTCCAGTTGTTGCATCCTTTTCTGGTTTATTTGTGAGTTCACCAAACTGAGCAGAATTGCTAGGAAACTGTAGGAGTAAGGAACTGGAAAATCTGCTCAACATGGGTATGTCAGAGGAATTATCTATTCCTGTCTACAGGAAAAATCTGTTTGGTTTGGAGGTTCAATCCTCTGGTTTAATACTCCTTTCTGTTTTTTATAGGCACAGGGCAACCTGTGACACCCCTGGAATTCTTTTAGTGTCATTGTGATATTTTTTACCATTTCCATTATATGCTGCATTATTTTTGTAGAGAAAATAAAATAGCAAGAGTGATGGAAGAAAAAGTTCTGTCTTCAGGAAGAATGCCTGAGTGAACCATTTTGGATATGGTAGATTATTTTTGAGCCATTCTATTTTTTTTTTGTAGCTTTTTTTTTTTTTTTATTTTAGAAGTGTTTGTCATGTTTTGAATAGTTTGATTCTATATTTCTATTGTCTTAAATTTCTCTATAAAAAAGTGATCCCACATATACCATAAGCAAATTTATGTTTCATTTTCCAGTAAAAAGAATTAAATAAAAAAGAGATATTGAGGTTCTGCATTAATTGTTATATTTTATGCAAGTGCACATCAATTCTCCCATTTCAGAATGCCAATGAATTCCTAGATATATTTTCTACAAAATTTCTTGTGGTTCTAGTTTGTTTATCCATTACATCAATAATTACATTGTAATCATGAGTAATAAATTTAGTTATATCAAGTGCATTTAGCATCAAGTATTCTATCCCATTAGTTAAGGGTGGTTTATTCAGATCTCTGTGAATGAAAATGACCCAATATTATATTTGATTTTTAAAAAACTGTATTAGGAAGAGAAAACTGGATCTTGAGTTGCTTGAAATCTTGAAAGGATTTACAAGAGGATGAATCAGAAAGATCAACTATAAAATTAACACTGCTTACCTTCCAATTCTTGAAATCTGAATTACCCTAGAAGAGTGATCGAAAAGCATTTTTGATTCAGAATGCAAGGAAAAAGCATCATGAATTCAGGATTCAAGCTCTTCTGCTGGAGAAGGATAGCCACTTCTTGGTCTAGGTATTTTCCTGAGGCTACAAGCAGGACTCGGTTTTGTGGTGCTATATTGGCCCAGATTTCTCTAAGTCATGTATTCCAGTTACTGCAGTACCAAAATACTCAGGTTTCATGGCAAAATTCCCATTGTCTCCCAGTTGGAAATTTTCTGTAGGAAGTTCTGGATTCTTAACCATGCTAATGTGCTGAGCATGAAAGTTATGAAGCTGGAGAAAAGTAGCAGTGGTATATATTGCCTACAGCCTCACTCTGCACTGTTCTTTGCTGGTGAGCTGTGGACTGACTGGTCTTGAGAAAAGCCCCTTACCCCGGGGTTCATTTTTCTCTTGAATCACAGGTACAAATGCAGGCATAGTGATGGGGAAAGTTTAAACTGATTTTCAGATTTTTTATTAATAAAAATCTGCTGTTATTTCATATTCAAAAATGACATGATTGAATGAATGCTTCATGCTCCACTAGCTTATAACTTTATATGAATGCCCCTCTGCATGCATCAGTCTGGAGGGCGCATTCATGAACGGAAACTTCTGAAGATTCAATTTCTGTTGGAGCATTTCATCACATATACTTATATTTTAAACTTGAAATAATGAGTTGACAGCTATGTTTTGTGAGCTTCTTTACACTCGGTTAGAGCAATTTGGGCACTCAGGTCCCTTCATGCTGAGTAAAAGTCCACCACCTGCTTGACAATGAGGAACCTTGTCCTATTCATTATTGTGTTAACAGTGTTTCATGAATGGCTAAGCAGCTCTCTTTCAGCAGCTTTATAGCTGTGGCAGTGTGACACTTCTTTCCCTAGCGTGGCCCATTAATGAAAGCTGCAATGAGGATTCTGCCGTGCCCCGCCGAGGTGTCACACCGCCCCTCTAGCGCTGGCTGTGCGCTGCGGCGGGGCGAGCGCTGAAGGCACTAGGGAAGCGACACTATTAGTCAGCTCTGTCTTTCCTGACCTCAGCGACCAAGGCTGGAGTTAAAAGCAGGGTAGTTGTGTATAAAGCGAAGTGTTACAGACATGTTAATAGCTTCCTCTCCCCACCCACTGTATCAGTGGAGATACCATGTTCTGCAATGCTGCACTGGTAACCTGCTGGCTTTTGACTTTACTTTGTATGAGATGAAATCCTGAATTAGAGGTTAGTTTAAAGTTAATTTTTTGTTCTCACAGTAAAGGGGAAATTCAAACAGGTTTCAAGAGAGGCTTCAACTCTGTCGGTGCTGAGAGAGGTGTCCTGGATATCAGGAAGGAGTATAAATATATCCCATATTTGTGTTTGTGTGTGTGCATCTATATCTACTTACATTCGAATATATATCTAAATGGGACACCCATCTAGATCTACATGTGCAAATATTGCTTACTAATATGTTGTTTATAGTTATATGTGATGTAAATATCTTCCTGCATTTATTCACTGTATTTTCTTTTCTATGTGAAGGCTGTTCCATCCAGCTTGCTCTGTTTTCCATCACAGATGGATGTAGCATGGTGTAGCATGGCATAGCATGGAAGCAGCCAAAAGTGATTTTTTTCCTTCCTTTTTGGACCAACTGCTGTTCTTTCTCTCAGTAGCAGTCCTCCTGTTCAATAAAGCTTAGTGTGAAAATCCAGAGGTGAAATTCTGTCAGGAATTTAGTGGCAGCAGGATTTCCTTCTTGTTAATTTACATGCCATTTAAATGAAGCACTGGGCACCTGGAATTTGAAGGGCTCTGGTCACTTAGTTTTGTTTGGAGATGCACATACATTGTGTTCTTTTCTCTCTATTCAGCAAATGGAAGTAAAACTTAGAAAAAAGTGCATGATTGGTCTTGCATTGGAATTCCAGCTTCTCTTTTGCTTATTGCTGAGGCTGGTCCTTGACTTGTGTTGTAACGTAAGTCATGTGCAGGTATTGTCACAAAGAAAACTGCACAGCATGAGTGAAAATTTTGTGAGGCAGTGCTCTAACAATAAAGCAATGTATCTGCCTGTGTTCTAGTGCTCAGATCCAGGCTCACCAACATCACCATGCTGGCCAAAGCAGTTCACCTATTTCTGGAAGAAAAGTAAAACCACCACAGAAACTAGTATTGGCTAGAGATTTGATTGCAAGTGTATTTTTTTCATTACTTATTTTCCTCCTTCCTACAAAGGTTAAAAAGCTAATGAGCATAATGGTTGTTGAAAAAAGGCTGAAAATGTGGTCTGGGTCTACACTGCAGGCTCAAAACCTAGAAGGCAAATGAAACAAATATTGTAAGAGACTGTAAAGGCATATTTTAAAACCAAGTGCATAGTTTGAGGGGCTTGAATTATGAGTGTAAAGTATTTGACATCCCTGTGTGCTGATTTACCAAAGTAGGGCTATTCTTCCACTGCAGTCCTCATGGGAGCAGTTTAGCCCTCATTGCCATTAACAAATTTCATATGATAATGCAAAAAAATCCACTTTTGCATACTTAGAGCAATGCAGTACTTAGTTCATATTCTGGCTTACATCAACCCTGACTTTGTTTATGCTTAGATACTCATCTGGACATGGGGAGCACGGTTTTGCTAGTCTCCAAGGTTCAGATGCTGCAGTGAATTCCTGCCATTGATCAAACACTGTGATAATGGTTACAGTTTATGTGATGTTTGTTATCACCTACAAAATCACAGCATTTTATGGGTATCTCATTCACTGTAATGAGATAGGAAGTTTCCCACCCAGTGGGCATTGTCTTTATGTTCATTTTAGCCACTTACTAGTTAATGGTTTGATAAATTGTCATTTTTCTTCTTAGAAAAAAATATTTCCATATTTTGTATTTCTAAGAAATGTGTTTATTTCATTTATGTGAAGAGTAAATAGGACATCTTGCTCACTTTATCCATGTGTAGAAACACACATTATTTATTATTTGAAGAACCAGCTTAGTAGAGATCTTTACTAGGGACATTTTAGCTCTTTACTTTCTGGAACACACAGTACAGTCTACAATGCAGTCATACAAATTACTGTCAAGAAGCAGTCTACAGATACATCCCACAATATCCTTTTTTGTGTCTGTGGAATCAATGCTTCATTGTCATGGGAATCTCAGATGTATAGGGCTGGAAGGTATCTACAGACATACGATAATTCATTCCCTATCCTCGCTGTACATAAAACAAGCATGACATATCTCACTTGCTCTTAAAAACCTTCAGTGAAAGAGATTCTGCAACCTGCCTCAGTGAACTGTTTCAACCCTTAACTCCTCTTCCAATTGGAAACCTTGTAACCTGAATCTCCTTTGCTTCAAATTATTTGGCTTTCTTCTCCTACAAATCCCACTCAGGCCCTAAGAATAATTGATCGCCACACTCTTTCTAACAAGCTCTATATATTTGAAGACATTATCATGCCTGCCTTCAGTCTTCCCTTTCCCAGACTAAACAAATCCAACTCTTTCAACCTTTCCTTGTAGGTCACGTTTTCCAAAGCTCTTATCATTCTTTTCGCTTTCCTCTGGATTCTCTCTAAATTGTCTGTATCTGTTCTGAAGTGTGGTGACCAAAATGGGAAACATTACTCCAGCTGAGCTCTGAGCAAGACCCAAGGAGAACAGAACATCAAGAGCAGCACCTCCAACAGCTTATACACAACACTTCTGACCTCCCCTTCAGTTAAAGAGTTTTTTGCAGTAACAAGAAACAATTTAGTTTATGGCCTCCTGTGTTTGTTTGTTTTACATTAATCTTGCCTATTTATTCTTCTTTTAACAGTTGCTCACATAACTTCTCTAAGTTTTGTATTCTGCATGTATATTGACTGCATTTCATGTTCACTTGTGAACGCTTTCTCGAAGATTTGACAAATGGCTTATATTCTGACTGAACTGCCAAAATGCTTTGTTGTTCTTGTCTTGTTCCACGTACTCTTGGGACAAATGCCAAGTATAAAAAACTTAACTGTGTCCTCTATCCCACCACTGAGATTGTCAGTGAAAATCATAGGAGAACAGAGGCACTGGTAGGGATACTTAGAGGATTCTGTTTGAAATATCCTCCAGTCTGACAGGGAATCTGTACTAATCATTGTGGTGGGTGCTATTTTCCAAACATTTCATCACACTCTTTTCACTAAATCATCCAGACCACATTTCTCTTGCTTATGAGAACAATATGCAGAGTTGTGTTGAAAGACCTGCTGAAGTCAAATATGCCTTCTGCTACACTTTTATCCAGTCATTCTGTCAAAGAAAGAAATTAGATTCATGTGATCTGTTATTGACAAATCTATGCTGGCTATTTCTTTTCACCTTGCTATCTTCTTGGTGCTTTCAGCTGGATTGTTTAATGATTTGTTGGTATGTCTTTCTGGCTGTCTTTAACTAGACTACAGTTTGAAGATTCTCTTCTGTTTTTTTTTTTTTTTTTTAAACCCAAAACCAAACAGTTACTGTATTTACCATTCTCAGTCCTTTGGAAAAATCTCCCATACTCGACAAAATTTTGGATACAATGACTGATAGTTCATTAGTTTATATAGATCATTATAGCCCAGCGGCTGAGTACTACTTGGCACTATAAACTTGAATACTTGTAAATTATGTACATACCAGGTCTGTAACCTGATTTGATTAAGACTTTGTTGGATCTATTCTCAATATATTGCTCAAACTATCGTATGAATTTCCATGAAAGAAGCATTGTTTTTATGGGGTTTATTTTCTGCCATATTGAAGTATATGTTTGAAAGAACCTCTAAAATCTCCTTACATTTTGAAAAGTCCATATGGTACAAGAACTAGTTTTAAAATGTTTTGTCTTCCAGGAGTTTGTCTATACTCAAGTGACAGTAGTGAACTGAAACTGGTCAAAAGACATAGGATGGGGAAACTAAAAAGAGTAATGGAATTACTGAACTGCGAGGTTGAAAGATACCTCAAGGCATTGTGCAGTATAACAACTTTCACAGAATGACATAGACAAGCTCTAGCTGATAGTTTATACCTAGCTTTCAATATCTCTAGTTGTGTGTTTCCATCAAGACACAGTATTCTAGAATTCTGATTATTGAATGATTTTGCTCTGTTTTTCTCCATGCAAATTTTGCTCTGTTTTTCTCCATGCAAATTAAGGCAATTTCATCATGCATATAAATACCTGAAAGGAGGGTGCGAAGATGGAACCAGGCTCTTTCCAATAATGCCCAGTGACAGGATAAAAGGTAATGGTCACAAACTGAAATGCAGCAGGGTCTGTCTGAACATACTTTTCTGTGAGGATGTCTGAGGATGTCTGAGTACCGTTACAGATTGTGCAGGGAGATTGTGGAGTCTCCCTCCTCAGAGATATTAAAAAATCATCGAGACATGATCCTGTACAACTGGCTCTAGGTGTTTCTACTTGACAAGTTTGGTTGAACCACATGACCTCCAGACTTCCCTTCCTAGGTGAACCATTCTATGATTATATGATCCCATCCTTCTTCCAGAAGTCAGGGAAAACATTTAAATATTTTCACATGTATCCACAGTTTAGGATACTGAGTTTTTTTCTAATCTAAATAAACCCATTTTCTTCACTTTTTTCTTGCACCTGCTACGCATTTCTAACTGGATTTAGATTTGGGCTACTAAGAGAGCTTGGTATCAATATTTCTCTTTTTCAGGAATGCTTAAACAGTGTTCTATATGTCATGTTCATATGCAATGAAAATGTACTTGCTGCTCACTGCTGGCTGAAAAATCACATCAGAAGTCATCAATTATGTGTTGCCAAATTGGGAGGTATTTAATATGAAACACAGAGTCTTTGGCAGATCTAGGTTTATTCAAAAGTTAACTAAGAAGCTTGTCTAGCTGTACATATCTGCGCATCAGTTGAGCAAATAGTGGTATCACACATCCCTGATTTATCTTCAAGCAAGGTCAGGAGCAGAGAAGATGAACTCTTTGATAGGCAATTCAAAAAAGAGTTAAAGAAGTGAAAGGATTTTTAAAAGCAAATGTGACTGAAAAAAACCCAACATTTTTTACAGTAAATCTGATGATATGCCTATAATTAAGTCACATAGGTTAAAGGCTTGTTATGCTAAGATTAACATATGGTAAATACATCCATTGAATTTCACTGAGATTCATATGATGATTACGTATAAAATTCCATGTAATGAGATATATTTATCATCAAAAGGTCTTTGGCCTTTAAGAAAATGTTACAACAATTATCCTGTGAACGTGAAAAGTCAATAGAGGTATAAATGCATGTCTTCATGCCATTATTGTGACTGGATTAATTTCAACAAGACCAGCCCTGCTGACATTAAGCCATCAAGGGGGAAGCCTAGTGTTACTCATACAGCCTCTCAGCATGCCTTCTCATCTCTCCTTGTCTGGTCGGACAGACAGAAAGAGTTTTTTCCTCCACTCTATTCTTTTATAATCACAGCTATGGAGCTCTATAGTAAGTACTGCACAATACACTACCCTAGAGCTCTTACAAAGTTTTTTTTCGTCTTGGACTTCCCAAATCTCTCAATTACAAAAGTTGTATTAGACAGGAAACACAAAATTTCAGCAGTCACTAATGTGATTTGGAGTAACGTATTACTATTAAGCAGCGAGTTCAAGCTCATTAACACAAGGGCAAGTAAACTGTGGAGTAATAGCAAAATAATAATTTTCTACCATCTCTGGGAAAGTGAGATGCAGAAATGGAGATGGGGTATGTTCCATAGATATACAGGAACAAGCAGTAAAGAGACATAAAATAGATACACACACAGGTGGCACACCAACCTGCCCATCTCTTCTCCAGAAAAGGAGAAACACCCATAAAGAAACGGTTTCCCTTACTTTTTTTCTGACCTTAAGTGTCTTGTTCCAATTAGTTATTTTCTTCTTGCAATATAATATTCTCTGTTGCTTAGTATCTGAAATTTCCAGTCTCAGGCAGTCTTTTCATTCATTCATACTTAGTAGCATGCATTTGGATGTCCTGTTTGAGCACAAACACTGCATTTAAGGAGACTGAAATCAGATTTAGAATAGATTGTCTGCTTTGGATGCTGAGAGAGCTTGCACTTTGCTTTCAAGCACGGGGGCAGCCTGGTGTAATTCTTATTTACTAAGTACTTTTTTTTTTAACATTTGTAACAGCAGTGTTAAATCAACAGCCATATTCACCCTCAAGGAGATATAGTTATAAAAATCAATAACACTCTTCTTCAGTGGATTAAAAAAAGACATTTTTTACTTCTATTTCAGTTTGCAAAATGTTGGGAATTTGACAGAGATCTAGATGACTATTTACTCATAATTTATTTATTTCTCTTTCTTTAGTAACATTCTACATTGCAGATTCTTGCTTTCCACTGTTGTCTTGCAAAAGCTAGTGAAAGACAAGAAGACAATATGTTTATTTCTCACCACTACTTATAATTTCACATTCTTAATTTTTCTTTCCAAACTGATTTTTACATTTAATTGGATGCCAAACAACTAAGAATTCTGTTCTTGTCTATAAATTGCAAATTAAGTTTAGCTATGAGCTCTTGTTTGTAATTATAGAAGTTTACATTGTATTATATTTAAAGGCAGCTGTCTTTTGTGGAATTTTAAAATAGGCTATTTTTTATCAAAGGTTTTCCTTTCATGTCCTTTGATTACTAAGCTATATAAGTTAACCAAAGATAACTAAGCATTAACCCATGTTGCAGTTTTTATCTCCTTTGGCAATCCCATGAGACCAGCTAAGTACATTAAATGGAGCATAAATCTTTTAGTTGTTTTCATTAAGTCACATATTTAGAACACATATCCCAGTTTATTTGATCAAATGTAAAATATTAGCTGTTGCAGTGAAGATTTGTGACATGGTTTGCAGCAAGTGAACAAACATTTCTGCAGAGCACTGAAAATTTTTTGCTGGAATGCATGGATAAGTTACAACAATTAGGGTTTGGAACAGCCATTTGAGAGGTTTTTTGCTTTATGAAACTTGCAAATGTATGCTTAAAGGCCAGTAATACCAACAGGCAAGCTTTGAAGATAATTCTAATATCGGCTTAATATTCTTGGTTTGCATTTCTGTTAATTTTCCTAGTTTTCCTATCTTTTGTTGGTTTTTTTTGGTTTTTTTTTTTTTTGTTTTGTTTTGGTTTTTTTTTATTTATTGGCCAGCTACAAACCCCAAGAAGAATACTAGCTGCAAAAGGGCAGGTGTTGGGAATAAAAGTTTTAGTGCATGCTGGGGCTTACCATAACTTCCTAAAAAACTTAATATTCAACTGGTTCGGATATTAAACTATGATAAAGGAGTCATTATGATAAGTATTAACACATTAATTATTTGTGTTGGTGGGTGGTTTGAATATGAGATTTGTATTGAATAATTTATTGAAAACTTTTGTCCTTGAAATAATATTTTGCACTTTTGAATTTGTTTTTGTCTAAGACTTTGACATTGTTCTACAAGGATTAGTATCATGCATCTCAATCCATGGCAGAACAAGAGTTACTTTTTGCATTTACAGAAAGTACTCAGGCACTAAGGCACTACGCAATTTCTTCCAAGTCATAGACAATAGAAAAACTAAGTTTGATGCCAAAATGTATGGACTTCCGATAGAGCCTTGCACTGACATGATCCTTCACACCCTTGTGTATTTTGTGGCTCTTGTGTTTTGAAAGAGGACAGTTTAGGTCCTTAGTTAATGGCCAGGAATAGAAAGAGCCTGGTGTAAGCTTCTTGCTTATCCACAATGATCCTGAGTGTTTAATCAGGCCTGACTTTTCTTGTATGAGCATCCCAGTCCAAATTAGTAAAGCAGTTCATGTAATAGGAAATTTCCTAAATGAACAAAGAATTTCCATTACTTTGGTAAGCTTGTGTCTAAACCATCTTGATTTTCAAACCTTCATTTCCAAGGGATGAATTGTAATAATATTTACCTGAAAAATGTTCTTAAAGTATAACCTATGTTACCATTTAAATATTTCTAGCCAGATAAATAGGATACATGGATTTGTCAATACACAATGGTATTCAAACTAACTGCAGAACTGTATAACAACTTGACAAGAATGGCATATGTACAGAGCAATGTTCACATTTAAAACATGCAGAGCATGACATATGGAGATTTTTTGTGCTTCCTTTACCAATATAATCCTGCAGTAATTCTGTTTAGTTTCACAAGTGTTCAAAGAGATTACATGAATGTCCAGTTTTTGTTTTGAAATTTTAACTGTGTATTTGACACAAATATTCGGTCAGCATCTCAGATAGAAGCATTTTGAAATTTAGAAGCATACAGTCAACTTGGTAACAGCCCTTCATATGCTTTAGAAACATTGCTAAAACTTGATTCTTAGTAATAGCCAATGTGGTAGCTCCAATGCAAAAGTGGGACATTTGCATGTGCCCCAAATCTTTTTGATATAAAAGGCATAGCTTCAACCTCATTTATGATAACTGCAGGTCTTTACAGCACTGGGAGGTCTGCAATTCCTTCTTCAGTTTTGCATCCTTTGGTAAATGATTTAGATCCTACTAACTAAGCAACAAAAGGCTTTAGCTACCAAATATTTTGAATCCTGGTCTGGAATTAATTTTTTTCTATAAGACAAACAGTTAAGTAATGCTCCACAAATGCACGAGAGCTGTGCATTGCACATTCTAGGGACCATTATACAGGCCAGTTTTACTATCAGTAACACACCATTTGGGAATCAGTAACACGTTGTTAAAAACTTGTGTACAACAGTCTTTTTTTGGCAGTGAAATTCCCCCTTTGTGTTAATATACACTGCAGTTCTGCTTATTTTAAGCATGCCATACATTAAGTAGATATGATAGGTTGGCATTCATTGACAAATTAAGTGAGTTGATTAGAAATCTGAAATCTGCATGGACCTTCATTATGTTTGTCATGAATTGTAGGCCTAAAAAGTGCTTTTCAGATAAAAGACACAAAACATGAAAGTGAAGCAGAGCCTGATAACCCTTTCTGAAGGAAGAGCTATTAGTAAGTCTCATTGCTTAGCCATCTAGTAAACACGTCAATGACTTCTGATTACTATTAACCAACAGAATGATGTTTTTCTCAGCAAAAAAAGAGAATTATGTTTTCCAAGCTGTGCATTTCACTTCAGTAGGAAGATGGTAGCTTGGTAAGATGACTGTGCAAATGTTGCCCATTTTAAGAAAGAAGTATAGGCAGATTTCCCTCTTTTGAACCACCTGTTTTATCCAAGGCAATTAAAGTGCTCTCAATAGATACCACAACATTTTAAATATATATTTGATCAGATTCAAGGTGATCATTACCAGTGATTAAGTGATTTTTAGAATCACTTGTTCATTGAGCATTTGTAAGCTAGTCATTACGTAAAAATCACATCTCTCACTTACATGTACTTGGTTTAGTATTTTCTCAGGTAAAATTGTGGGGTTTTTAATTAGAATGTATCTAAATTTATAACTATGTGATGAAGGAGGTCTCATATGGCCTAGAAGCAGGGGAAAAATTTTTAGCCAACACTCATACCTTGGCTCTGTGGAAGCCCTGACCGCATAATCTAGTATTGCCTTAAACAGGCTCTAAATTTCATCCAGTTAGCTGGAGTTCCAAGATGTTTCCTTATAAGCAAAGCACCACCAAACAGAGAAAACAAATCTACTGTCTCGTCATCCATATTCCTATGGGAAACGCTGTGAAAGAGACAATTAGAATGGAGACCTTATATCAGTATGAATGTTGATGGGAAAATACAGTCAGAGCTCCTGAGAGAGTGACATCAAAGAGCAGAATCAATGTCCATGTGCATCAGTGCACACTTTGAGAGACAGAACTTTTAAGAAAAGGTAAAATGTAGCCGAAAAAACAGGCATACTTCCAGTTGCACAGGGTTTCTTCGAGTAAATCGTAAGTTTTGTTTCAGTTACACTTCTAGACCATCATGGCTGTAACAGCAATTGAAATACCCAAGTGCCAAGGCAGTTGCGAACATTTATTTTCAAAGGAGGCAGTTTCATCAGTGTTGTCAAAAGCAATGGTTAAAATAAATTAAATACCACCAGGTAGGTATAGCTTGATTCATTTTTTGAGGATCAGGACATGAACTACAGAAATTGTCTTCTAGGGTATGTGGAGCATAAGCCACATGAAGTCTAGGCAAGCTACTACTCTTCTGTTTGAGTCTGCACCCATCAAAATGATGTTACTGAGTTAACTTTGATCAAAAACTACTTGACAGAGAAAATAATTCACATCATATTATGCAGATGAAGTTTATCTCTGTTGTGTTAGAGTATATAAATACTCTAGCATCTAGGTACGGGGAAATTATTTCTAGTTATAAAAAAATCCCCTTTTTGTTTTGCTACCTCAGCCATACTGCAGCAAAACACATTAATATAACAAAATACTTGGTATGCAGCAAAATTTCCACCACAATTTTTAAAGGAAACTCAAGTAAAGTCTTGCAACCTCTATTGACAAGTAGAAATCTTTCATAAAACTGGAAAACACTGTCCCCTCATAGATATGTTGAACATAGTTCTGCACTGTTTCCAGGTAGATTTGAATAGTTCATCAGAAGAAGCAATACATTTCTTTATTTACTAGGTAATCAGAAGCAGAGTTAACCTTTTAAGTACTTCTCTCCTGTCAACAAAGGAGGTTTCTAGTTAACAGATCTATTTTGTCTTTTTCAACACTTGCTCATATTAAGTGTAAAACACTTCTGGCTTGTTTAACATGAAAATTATTATTGGATGGTCTATGAGGCAGCTTACAGGTCCAAGGTTCTGGCTAGAACCAGTCTGTTCTTCAGTACTGGTAGGTCATCAACAAAGCATTGCCATAATGTAGGCACAAACACAAAGAAATCTACAAGTAAAACCTTCAATGACTTTACTGTGTGTTGAAGTTAAACTGCTTTGCCTAAGTGTGAAAATGCATTATCTATTAGTTTTGGATTCATTGTGTCTTTATTCAACATAGCTCTTAAAGAAAAGCCTAATAAATACTGCATAAAACCACTGAAGCTTTCAAATGCTTCAAAAAGCATTTGAAACAGTAATTAAAATATCATCAGGTGTGCTAAAATATAGCTTTCAGGTGAGCTTGATGGCCTGTTATTACCACTGTCATGACTATTATTGTTATTTTAATTATTTGATCTAATTTTAGGATAAGACAGGACTCACTTCTGTAAGTGGTATATAAACACAGATGGTTCCTTCTGCAAAGGTTGATGAAGCATAGACTTAGTAAAACCTTCCCTAGCTCTGCCTCAGTCAACATAGGAATCCTGGCAACAGTCAGGTGTGCAGAAAAGGAAGAAAGGCAATGGTGACTTTCTGCATTAATCAGCAATGCCAAGTATATATATTTACTGTAGTTAGGATACATTTGTAGTTAGGATACATTTGGTGCATATTTTGTGACTAGACAGTGCAAATGTTAGCAAGTCCTAACCATACAAAGCAACTTTCTCTGATTGATTCTGACCATTACAGGAATACTATGTTCTTTTCAGCCTTTGATATCCAACAAGGGGCCAAGCGTTGGCCTTGAGCAAGTTTGATTCCCCTTTACAAGCACAATGTTCTTCAAGTTCTGATGCCTGTGGCCGTAGACTTAATGGAACTCAGAGGCTGGATCTTAATGCTGGTAATTCTGAACAATACATTTGAGTTATCAAGAACTTCAGGAGGAAGAAAACTTCTGTCCAAAGGGAGAGGTTCTTAAAAAAAGTGAATTACTGAGAAAAGATTAATGACGTTATTGAGAAGAGTCAGAAAAAGTTCATGTGCTATTTACAACAGCATCTTGAGCTTTGTGGGAAAGGAATTGTTTAGCTGTGCTAAATAATTGTCGCAATAGAAAAGCCTCCATTTGATTTTTTTCCCCTTCCAGTATAAAATCACACAAATCACAAGAGTTTCATCTGGGAAAATACAGAATACTTAGATTTCCATAGTCCATGTGTTTTCCTTATTGTGTAAAATTGTATTGCTTTCATTTACAAGTGGATGAAAGCAATACAATAAGGTTTTTCTTACTTGGCAAAACCTTTAAGATTATCAATAGCTTCTACATGGATTTTGTATTTTGATAAAAAGTTAGTGTTAACATTAAAACATCCAAGAATTCAAAACCAAACTAGGATTACAATCACTTTTCACAATGTTTTGAGAGGCTTCAGCACAAGGAAGCTAAAGTGATCTAAAATGACCTGCGAGTGCTTTGGGAAATAATAGCTTTTTCACTTTTCTATAATAAATTTTTATAAGATATGGATACTGATTGTGCATGATGGTTCATAAGCTCTCTTCTGTGTCTTAGTTTTCCTTTCATTTTTCTCCTCTTCGTATTTGCTCAGGTCTGCTTAACTAGTACCATTTCATGTCTCTCTCCACTTCATGGAGTGATGAATGCAGCCATTCTTCTCTCCCCATCATTACAGCTGGTCTTTGATCCAGTACAGCTAATTTATATTTACCAGCTATCATCTACCATCAAAACTTTATTGAAAAAGAGGTGCACCTGGACTGAATAAATTTCTCTTGATGGAGTTTGAGACTATTTTAGGACTTGTGGACAGGACATGCTCATCCTCTTAATGGAACACAACAGAGCCATCTTCTAATTGGTACTACCAAGCACTTGGTTTGTGTCAACATATCATACATATTTCAGAGTTCCTCAAATATTACATTTGAATACACTCATTTGTTAGTCATTTGATCAGAAAAGTTATTTTCCTTCCTAAACTGTGGTGTGTTTTATACACATACAAATGTTATTTGTATTTGTAGCACAATCCTAGATTGTAAGTCATTATAAAACTGTGATATAGCCATCCAATAGACTGTAGAAATATCTCAGATAATTCTGATCCCTACTCTACCACAGATTAATTGTTACACATGCCTAAATTGATTTGGTATTTAGATATGTCTTCATTGCACATTAAGACAATGCACAATGGGCAATCAACATTCTTAAAATTATAGGTGTACTTTCCTTATACCTGCATACAAAAAATCTATCACAAGTTTTTTTAGACAATTCATTCGTAAGTCACTCTATTTTGCCACTGTTTTTTCCTTTACATTAACAACTGAAAATCTCTCAAATAAGCAAATTGGACATCTTCTATCACATTGTTAGATGAATCTGTGAAGTGTGGGTTAATTGTCAATTCTCCTTTATTGATTTGAAATAGCGTTGCACTAAGGGAACCGGTGGCAAATATCTACATACTCCTGATATAACTTATTCTTGGAGGTATCAGCTATATGCTAAGATATACCACCTAAATTTAGGACTCTGCAAGCAAATGTTCATATGGACCTTAATGTCTTAGCTTCTCTTATAGTTAATGCAGAATCCAATATATAGAGGCTGGAGAGTGACTACGCTCATTTTAAGCAGAGATCTACCATGTGTTTAGAAAATGGCCCCTTGGGAGTTTTTACAAGTTGTTATGTTTTACTATATTTCTCAAGGGGGGAAAAAAAAAAAGAGAAGGCAGGAATTCTAGATCCTGGAAACTCACTGCACTCTCCTCAGTTGAAGAACACAGAAGCTGTCTCTCACTAAAGGGACTTAACTGGGGAAACCTGACTTCTCTGAAAGATCTGTATTATTCTGGGGAAGTCCCCTGATTTGGGAAAGTCCTCTGTCTCAAAGCTGGAAGGACAGAAGTCCAGAAAGTCACAATTCATAGTGAGTGCAGCAGAACTTCCATTCTCCTGGCTTTGACAGGGATCCAAGATGCAGCAGAAGCAAGTGGTGTAGGCAGCTCTAAATTGTGGTCAGCTGGCAGGGAGCATGAAAGCTCTCCACTCCTGTGGCCAAGGCAGTCCAAGGCAGTACTGTCCCAGGCAGTGAATCTCACAGACCTGTGCGTCCTAACAGCCTGGACCATTCCACTGAAATTCTTTTTGTGTATTGATGAGAACTCAAAAATTCAACATATTCCTTCAAAGCGTTTAGCATAATAAAAAGATTTTAAGAATTTCTTAGGTTAGAGGCTGTAGCTGTTTCCTCTTAGCCTCTTCCAGTGCAACATCTCTTCCTTGCTCCATGTCACAGGATGAGGAATGGCAGTACAATCATACTAAAGCTGAGTTTGACTTCGTGGTCTATGTGAGAAAAGCACCTAAATTAATCATTTAGAAGATTCTGTGATAGGAAAAAAAAAAAGACTTCAGGTGGAAAATTCCTGCCAAATTATTTGTAGTTCACATTTTGTGCAGAAGGCTGAAACAGATAGCATGCAGCACACAGGAAGGATTTTAAAGTTGAGAACTTAAGCAACACCAAAAGCAATAATGTAACAACACTGAGTTATAGCAAAGTAAGTGGTTTTACAGTGTATTTACAGTGGGTGCATGAAAAAGTGCAAAGGGACATGTACTCCTTCCTCCCTATTCAAATCCCATTAGTGCGACCTGCCCTAGCTGGGAAAATGATCCAAGATCCAAGAGATAGTGACTCTACAGTCTGGTCCTCAGCCTGTCCCCATCACAGCTGAATCAGGGTTGCACAGGTTTGCTGGGATTGATGACCTACCAGGGACGACTGAAAAAGAGTTATGAAGTGTGGGTCATTATCAGTGAACAACCTGTCGTCAGCCTCATGATGAGCCAGTGACTGGATTCAGCTGTGAGGTTACAATAATCAGGGAATATTTGCCTTGGTCAAGTGAGTGAGTTTGCAATCATTTATTAACTTCATCTTTTTCATGTATTTCAAGCTAGACAACAAACACTCATTTCTAGGCATAGTATCTATCTGTTGAACTTCTATTATAGCCAGAGCACAGGTGTTATTTAGATGTTGTGTTGGATTACAATCTCTATCATTTGCCAGGATTCACACAGGAAGACAGCACCTTATACAATGCATCACATCAGAGAAATCGATTTAATAATTTGCTTTATTATTCTGAAAGTGGAAAACTTCTTTGCATGGTATTATGATACTCTGTATTCACAGTCCCTAGACAGCACAGAGAAAAACACTTAAAGAATTAGCAACCTCAAGTTTGCAAAAAGCCTGAGACTAGTTTAAAAACAACAAGATTTTTAAAAGGATACTAATAAGGACTTTTTTCCCTTATTGTGAATCTTTTGTTTTCTTGAGCTTGTTCGTTTTCATTTGGGTGAATTTCGAGATTTTCTTCATCTCTACATGGTCTGGGACTTTGGTTTAATGAATATATTCCTGTTACTTCTTGATTCCAAGAGATGAAAATTTTCAGGAAAAAACTAACAAAGCAAACCTCAAAACAAAAATCTGAACCAAACTCAAAACACACCAAGCAAAACAAAACAAAAAACCAAGAATGGAGTATAACAGAATCCTAATGTTGTCAGGCATTCTACTTAGATTTTATTCACTTCCAGTCACAAGCACCTCTCAAAAAAAAGGGCTTTTAGGTCAAAATGCCGGTTTTTATTGTATTCCAAACTAGGGTAATTAATAAATTCTTATACAGAGAAAAAACCATAAATATTTAGGTCAAAGTGTCGAGAAGTCACAAGCAGGGAAGAAAGCCCTTTGCTGCAACAACCTGAGTCCTCCTAGGTCTGTTTCTGCTTCCCTGCTTGGTTCAGACCACTGAGAAACTGTCATCTGCATCTCACCCATTCTGCACACTCCTCTTTTGTCCTTGAGCTATTGCTTTGTCCATCCCCTCAAACAACTAGCTGTGCATTTCTCTCCTTCTCTTTCCAGTATTCCTTCCTGAGAATCCCAAACCATCTCTATGAGTCCCTGTATTTCTCATTCCCACTCAGGATGGATTTCAGATGCAGTTTCTCCAAGAGCCCCTCAGCTGCAGAGACAGTGCAACATTCCCCTTCCTCCAGGACTCCCCCCTGACCAAGTCACTGTCCTGTAATCCAGGAAAAATCAAAGCAGACACCAATCCGTGTCTTGCAAGACCAATTTTGCTATCAAATATATACCCTACATATGTCCTTTGTAACCTGCTGTGCTAACCTCTGAGCTGGACCAATGCCTGTTTCCACAGCCTTGGTCATGATTTCAAGAAGTAGATTGCTGTTTTGTGTGTCTATGCAAATATGTATATCAGTGTTCTGTGCTTTATGTTGCATCTCACTATGCATCTCACTATGCATCAAGTTCTGTGGTATCTGCTGAACTCACAAGTGCATTTTAAGGCTCTGCATGCATAATGCCAATGATAACATTGCATATATATGTATATATACACAAAACAAAAGAAAGTCATTATAGAGGTAGAAGGCAATTTGACAGTCATTTTACAGTAAGCAAGAGTTTTGCTTACTCTTGCAGTAATCAAGCATATTTGCTAGTCTATTATGTAAGTTAAATATAAATATGTTCTGCCATTGTGCTGCTCTCAGAACCCCAAAGTAGGTAGCATCTCACTTTCCATAAGAGACACAATGTATGAACATTTCTCATTTGCTTGATTAGATCTTATATGATGACTTTTAAAAGGTCAATAAATGGTACTAAATGTTTACCAGATGTGTTACCCACTGAATTATCAGTACATATAAGTTGTTGCAATGATAATTAAGGTTTTTGTATTCATCTCTCATAGCTCCTTTAATAAGGATTCTGAGAATAGTTTATGGCATACCATACATGATCACACTATCAACTTGTTTTCCATTTAAAGATGAAAATGACATATAAAGATTGATCCAAATTAATTCTCAAAGATATCTCTCATCTATCTCTAAAACACTATCATCCAAATACAAGTATAAATTAGATACAAATCTGCTTAGCAGCAGATGGGTCTGTTATGTCCTGATATATTGTCTATGTAGCTAGTGGAGGGTCTTGGAAGTAAATCCTTTGTAGGAGTTTCAAAGTGAAGAATATAATCCAAGTATAAGCTAATAAACTTTGTAAGGAATAAGCCTTTGAAACTCAGGACAAGAAACCTCTCTCACTTCGGGAGAAATGTTTTTCTTTCTGTAGCTAAGCAATCACTTAGCTGATATTTGAATCTTAACTTATGTTTCCTGAAGTTGTTCTTTGATCCAACACTGGTCAGTCAAAATCCACTGTTGTAAGTTTATATATGGGATAGAAAAGTGACCTCAGAATGTCACACCATGTGTTTCTCATGAGCTGTTAGCATGCTATTCCCTCATGATTAGAAACTGCAAGATTCCCCTGTGTTGAATGATCTGATGATATTATGAGACTTACATT
The DNA here is from genome assembly GCF_048771995.1 of Taeniopygia guttata. Taxonomy (NCBI): domain Eukaryota; kingdom Metazoa; phylum Chordata; class Aves; order Passeriformes; family Estrildidae; genus Taeniopygia; species Taeniopygia guttata. The sequence continues at coordinate 132,681,699 of NC_133026.1, forward strand.
TCTCTAGATCTTTAGCTACTTCATGAAGACAATATAGAACAGATTTTTTTTTTCTCCAAATAAATGTAAAACCTGTATATCATCAGAATAATGGCATTTTGTGTAAGCAAGAGGATAGTATCTTATTCAAGCTGTTGTTCTGGGGCAAGGACTGGATATTCAGTTAATTGTCTACTACAAATGACTATTAAATGGTAACTAGATAACTGATACTTCAAAGCACAATGCACCTTTGAAAGGCTGACTCTATGTCAAAATGAAAGCAGACGCCTGCAAACCATGAAGGAAACACTGCTGTGTACTTAAACCCAGTGTCAGTGGGCTCGGGGGATGTCTGCACTCCGCTCCACCCAGGCAAGTGCAGCAGGGTGTGCTGCCTGTGAGCACTGCACACTGCTGTCTGCAGCACATGGGCAGCTACAACAGGACTGGCCAGAAGAGAAATCAAGATGTGGTGAGGAACAGCCAGGAAAGGCTGCTTTTGAGGGTGGGAGGAATCTCAGAATAAATCCCAGGACTTCAGGCATCAGGGCTTTAGGTGAATTGGCATCTGAGAGAGGGATGAAGGGTATGGAAGGTGGGTTACAGGTGCTCTTCCTAGTTACAGAGCTGAACTGTAGCCTCAAAGGAGGCTGCCTTTTCTCTGAAGGAAGAAAAGTGCAGTAATTATGTCTATTCCTATAAACTGTGGGGAATGAGATTATACGGGGGTGGAGTGGAAGGAAGAACAGAATGAAGAGATGGGTGAAAGCCTTAGGGTTCCCACACACACACCAGCTAATCTCCCGAGACCACATGTCTTGGAAGAGGAAGAGCTCATGCTACGATGCCTGGGGCTCTTCCACTGCTGAGCTGCACACCCTTCCTGCTGTGACAATAACTCCTTTGGAGGAAATGCTAGAGGGAAGGAGGAAAGGATGAAACTTGGAGCTTTCTGGGATTATCATCAAATATTCACCCTGGACATACTCAGGATGCAAGTGTCCAGTGTTAGCCTGTCAATAAAAATGAAAAGCAAAGACTGCAATGTCACGACACCACTGGAAAAAAACCTTTATTTGACTTTGTGGCTCTGTGAATTTATTTGCAAGAGTTGTCCATTTCCTTTTTCTGCTCTGTCTTGATGCAGAGCATGCTATACAATAAAGACTTGGTGAATATAGTTGTTTCTGAATTTATTACGTAGCTCTGAGCACCTCGGAAAGTTCAGGAATGACTTTCAATCCGGCATTTTTAAATTGTTTTTAATTTATCTAAAAACTAAGCTAAAGAGTTTAATTAACAGGCTCAGAGTAATAGTTATACCATTTTTCCTCTGCTATCAGCTTTCACTTTTATTTACGATGGGAGTCCCCCTTGTATCTCCTTTCCCACAGGGCCCACTATCACTAATATTTCTGTGATCTGTGAATAAACCAAAATTTAAAGTTAGTACTTACAATCAATGCAAATTAATGATTTCTTTAAAAAAATATTTCAATCAGGAAAAGCAGCTTTGTAGTTGAAAATCCCATGCTGGCCTTAGAGTGGGAGTTTTTCCAGCCTCTGCTTAAATCCAAAAAAATACTGCAATCTTCTGGCACAGGCTCACTGTAATGCTTTAAAAACAATTTAGCAACTGTCATTGCTGTAATTACAGTAACTAATTACCATCCTTAGCAAACAAATAGCTTAACATAATACGCAAGCCGAATCAATTTTGAAGAAATGCAAATTCCGAAAGCGAAAAAGGGCATTTTGGCAAACCTGAAAGAGAAGCGGGAAAATAATACACTTTGTTTTATCTGCACATAATTCCCAGGGAATATCATATCATAAATATTTGCATTCAGTTCTTATCAGGACATTTGCATTTGCTTCTTATCAGTCTGCAGGCTGGACTCTGCCAGATAGAAAGTAGAGCTCCACACCATGCACATATTTCTAATGAATCACGTCTCAGGCCGAGAGAATATTTTGGCTGGAACTTTATCACTGAGATGAAGAGGTCATTTACTCTCAGAGTCAGTTCATCTTGGAATTGTCTTGAGATTTTGATGTGATTCAAACAACATTTTTTAAAATGAGAAACAAACCAACTTTGCATTCTGTTTCTGTAGCAGTTATTAGGTCTGATTGCTTGAGAAGTAGTTCCTCCCCCCAAAATCAGAATCATATGTAAACAGGTTTGATTCGTATTTGTATCCCACACTCTATAACAAACAATGCTGCACATTTTCCAGTGTATGGAAAAAGAATAAAGCAGTAACAGACTAAAATGAAGCCTAAGAAGGAAACAAGCCACACTTAACAACCATTATCTTGAAATTTAATGCCAAATCCTTTTGTAGTGCTTCAGAAATGCATTTGATTAGTGGCAGTTTTCTCAGTAATGAGAGGAAATGTTTATGAAGGGAAAACAGTGTCTCTAATGAGCCATCAGATTTCCTTAGCAGTTACCACAGGAAAAAAAATCACCTTTTTATTGCAAAAAATGCATTTCACCTGTAAGAAAAACAAGTGGAAAATGTCATAAACGTTTTCCTGTTGCTACCTCATATACACAAAGGGAATATACACCAAAAACACTGAATAACTCAATTCTGCTTTCAGTATTCTGCATGCATGCAAGATTTTGTTTGCTTTTATGTAGAATACAAGTGTGAGCCCATAAACACATTTGGTGATGACAAAAAAACCGCTCCTATTCTTAGGTATAAAACTATTATATGGCATCTGGAAAAATGTAGATTTTGTGCATTTATTCAATGGTATAATGTTTCCAAATATTTTAATGGAACTGAACAATTATTTTCTGTGATTTCCAGTGCCAGAATACCCCTTTTTTTTGTTTATTTATACTTTTATATGTATTTTATATTCCTGTGGTGTAATTCAGAATTTAAAACAACTTTTATTTTTTAAGTGTTTACTTTTAAGCCATGCTAATTACCACTTTTGAATTCCTGAACTAGTGCAACAGCAAGATCTTTAGCAGATGTAAGTGGTATTCTTCAGTGCACAGTTGCTGCTTACATCAGTTGAGTATTTGGCACTATTTATTTTCACATAACTTCTGAGAAGTTGAATCTTGACTAGTGATCAATCTACTCTGTGGTGTGTTTTTCCTGTTATGTGTTGTAACACAGCAAACAAATTTGTCTCCCGGTCATTTGAAGCATTACAAAACCATTTTAAAAGGCATCTACTTTTTTCCATGTAATGATTACTTAAAGTTAGTTTCACCTGATGCCCAAGTATTCCACTTTGATTTATTTGTTGAAACACACTGTGCATTTTCTAGTTCATTATAACTCAAATGACTGATACAGCTCATTTGGACCACGGAAAACATTGCATCAGCAGTGTCAGAATTATCTGAAAACAGCCCCTGAAGCCTTACCGCTGTTGCCAAAGTTGGGATAGTTTTGGTAATATACTATGATGTAGAGTGAATGGTGTTTTGCCCTTTCCTAGTGCAGTATTTGGATTTGCAATGCTGTAAGGACTTGACTGCCATGCAGCTGTAAGGAAGAAGAATGAATATGTGAATGAAGCTTTGATGGAGTTGTACAGAAATCATCCAGTTGTTGTTTCTACACAGAAACCTAAATTTTTCCATGGAATCATCAGAAACTAGTGGAAAAACCTCCAGAAGCAGAAACAATGACCTCTTCAAGCTGTCTCAAAGATTACTTTAGAATGAGTACATATCTGAGCTCCTGAACATTTCTCACACACATAAAATATGTACAAAGAGGAAAAATGCCCCATAAGATTGTCTTTCCCTAATTTTATCTCTATGAAATTAAATGTTATTTCACTGAAAAGTAGAATTTTGTATTTGTTTCTATTTCTGTAAAAGTAGAACAGTTAAGCTTTTGTTTCCATGTTGCTGAACATATACCACTGCAGTCAATGATAATTTAGTCATTTTAGCTCATTGAGAACATTTTCATCCTCATCCCCATCCAGTCTTCTTTTGTTTCATATTGAATTACATTCATACTGAACTAGAACTAACAGTGCAGTGAAAATGCTGTTTTGAACATGCCATTGAATTCGGTAACTCCTCTGGTCTAGAAATCATCTCAAGAGTTCATGTTTTATCATTTGTTTTTAGCTCTTTCTTTGAGGTGGGAAGGGCTTATAGTTAAGAGCCCATTATCAGAGTGAAGGATGCAGGAAATCCAAAATATTTATGTTTGTTCATGGCACACGGACAAGAAACAGTGCTCAAGAAAAGGGTTTTCTGATTAAGTGATTGAAAACACTCTGGTGTATGTTAATGGCTTCTTCTGTTCTTCTGTCCAACAGATAACATCATCTTTAGCCTTATCACTGTTCTTGAACTTATGTTAAACATTCTCCTGTGCTCTTCCAATTATATACTGTGCTCTTTAGGCATCCTGTCTCTTCACTGAAAATCATCTCATTTGTTTGCCTTCTAATTTTTTGCCAGCAGGTTGGGTGTAAAAAGAAGCATTTAAAAGATACTTGAAGTAAAAAAATACTTTCCCAAGTAAAATTCATTTACATGGAATTAAAGCATACACTTACAGAAAAAGAAAAAATGGTTTTTAAAATAACACTTGAATTTTAATACCTTGATATCATTCTGGCTGCATGAGCAGTCTGAAAAGATAAAGATGAAGGAAGATCTGATCATTATTTAAATATATGCAGAAGACTCCCAATGAGATAAAATTAGGTATGATCGTGGTAGATCACAATTTTTAAAACAATGAATATATCATTGTCTTTTGAGCTGTAAGAATCTGTCCAGGATAAGACACTACATAGGCTTTTGTACTAATTATAGTACCACAAATAATAAGGCACCTTTCATTCTGTAGGATCCCAAAGAGGTTAGCAACTATATCAGTTGCTTTTTCATTAAAGAAATATGCTTTTAATAAAAGAGCTATGTCTAGATCAGAGGGACATTTTTATTTAGATATTCTGCACTCTCTGTATCAGTGAGTAGGGAAGAAGGTTGATCCAGAAATTAGTACATAACTGTAGGCCTGGATTTGATCTAGTCTATTGCTGAGGGTGTAGCAGATGAATAAAATCAAGCATGACTTCTCCAGTGAGAGGGATAGGGAGTGAGAGAAAGAAGGGGAGAAGACAGGAAGAGAAGGAGAGCACAGAAGTGGGAGGACTGCCTTCCAAGACCTGATTCAATATTTATGTCTATATTTTGCTCACTATTAAGTACAGAATTTTTTCTTAAGCAGAGTCTGAAAATTCTAGCCCACATTTTCTAAGTCAACCACTCTACTCCCCTGGCTGGATGAGTGTTTAAATCATTCCAAGTGAGCTGGGTGTTAAAAGAGGTCTGATATTTTCTTGTTTGAAGGGATAATCACTATGATATTTTACAAAGGGTAGGTTACACCAGTGGATGTTACAGTGTTTTAAAAGAAAAGGTGAGATGAGCTATTGGAAATAAGAGAGCCAGGCTGTGCACCCTGGGTGGACAAAAGTGCATCAGAGGACCTCTGGGTTGGGGAACAATCAGCAGGATATGAAGCACCTTTGTCAGCACCGCAACAGAACCAGTGAATAAGAGGTAGATGTAAATCCTATTTACTGTCATTTATTGACTGCAAACAAGCGGAGGTTCCTAGAAGGGACTTGCTCTCTGTGTACATGAAAAAAAAAAAAATCTCTGTCTATACTTCACATCCCTGGATCTCTGTTCTGTCAGATGAGAATAGAGGACTTCATTCAGATATTTATTCATTTGGAGGGCAGGGATAGGGAAATGTTGATAGAATATTAAAGGTGGTCAGCATTAGAGCTGTATTAGTATTTCTTAACACAGAAAGTAGTTGACATGTTTAAAGGAATAAAATAGTTGAACATATATTTTGTAAATATTACCATTGTTTATTGAATTCTTTATTCAACTATGTATAGTATTCAACGACTCAGAATTATTTTAACACCTCATAAAATTACTTGTTGAACACGTTATTTGATGAAAAATTGCAAATCTCTAAGGTAATGTACTCCTTAAGTACTATCCATCCAGTTATAATAGAGATAAGAGATTTTTACTGAAACACCAGGCACTTTAGGATCCTTTTGAGTTGAAGGACTTATATAAATATTGAGTTCTATGGATAGAAGGGTTTACACCAGTCTAGCTCTATTGAATTTGCAGCAGCTATACCCCTTTCTACTGATATGACTCCAACTCAGGTTAAAAGTATTGCACAGACATTTTAACTTTTCTTTTATCCTACTGAATACATCACACACCCATTTATCTATCTTTATGTTTCTGTCTAACTTTCTATAGGATACACACATTAAACTCTTCCTGCATCACTGAAATGCTGGCATCCATTGAGGTGAAAGGCAATTTCTGTTTAAGAGGAGACAGAAACACAAAACAAATGTTTAGGATAGGAAGTGAAGGAGAACTAATCCAGCTGAAATTCCAAGGGATTCCAAGCAGACAGAATAATATTTGCAGATGTGATTAAAATACTTGTTGTGAATGCTTTTTTCCATATTTAGTCCTGAATTTAGGACTACTTTTCTGAGTCTTGTTGTATCATAAAGTGTATCATCCACTAAGGATAATATTAAGGCAGATATATTTTATTCGCTAGTGTTTGCTTTTGACTTTCTCAGAAAAATATTACAACCAATATATTTTTTAAGCACTGAAGGATGTTTATTTATTTAATTAATAATTGCTCTCTGGAGGGCATAGCTGATCATCTAAACCTTATGCTATTACTCTGTATACCTGATGAATGGTTACTCTTTAAGACCCCGTGCCTCCTTTATTTAATGGAATACCAAAGGATGAAAAAGGAATGCCAAAACACTGTATATTCATATAAATATGAATGCTAAAAATATTCAAAGTCTTTTAAATCATGACATTATAAGTGAAGTGGACATTTTCACCATATCTAAAACAAATACAGTGGCAGAAATAAAGAATTGAACAGTGTGACAGCTTACTTTTTTAAACTAGTTTGTTCTTGTATTCATTCAACCACAGCAACTGACCAAATTCTCCTGGAGGTCTCTCTTCACTCTCAGCCAGGACTAAGCTGCTGGTAAGAGGATGCAGGTGAGCGCCATAACAGAAGAATGTCTCAGAGCTAGTTCATTCCTGGATCTCCTTGTCTGCATGGACATGAGGCCACCCTGGAAATCACAACTTACAGTGTGTAAGTCCGTCTGGGCTTTATTCTTATTGCTCTTATTGCTTAGTCTTGTGACTAAGTCAGTGTTCACCTCAAATTCCCAAGTTCCCTTCCTTTTATTGAAACTCTATGGTGCTGGGAGAAGCTGGCAGGGAGGGAAGAAGGTCCTGAGTATACAGCACCTTGGTGGGGTGGGACCGCTCCTCCTGGACACATGCAAGCCGTGCCACCCACAGTCCTGGCAAATGCTGCTCATTTCCCAGGATGGCAAGGCTGCAGGGGCTGCGGCACAGGCGGGCAGCCCTTCCCTCAGGAACAGGTTATGTGCCTGGGGCCTCTGTGCCCTCCTGGACCAGTTTCCACCAGCCCTTCCCACCACTATAATCCTGCCACACACTTCACATTGTACAGCCATGGAAAAAATAGTGAAATAGCTTGCTGTTAGAGAAAAATAATTGTGAAGAGTGGTGATGATCACTGGAAAAGTTTCTGGACCTGACAGGTTTTCAAACTTCTGTTTAAACACCAATTCTATACTCCTATTCATGTCCTAACCTTCACTATTAATTGTTCCTTTAGAAGCGGTATAAAACAAAGAGAGGAAAAATAGATTCTCTTAATAGAGTCTCTTTGCATCTGAAAAACACACCGATTGAAATATCATTGTGGGTAAGTCCGCTCTGCAGACACTAATTGATATTGTCTGAATAAGTGGAAGTGCCTGTCAGAGAATCCTTTTAAACTACTGACTTGTTTCCATATCCAGTATCCTTAAAATTGGCATGATGTTAGCTTCCCTCTTAGAAATCCTCATATTTTGATTTATGAATGTTTTCAAATTTTTAAGATTCTCAAAAATGTTGTTTCACCTGTAAGTAGAGAGATAGCTTGTTTGGCTAACTGCCTTGAATGACTGTGTGCCAGGTAATGAATAATGCCATGTTCAATATTCTAAATTTGTGTTCCAAATTCTGAATTCCAAATGAGCTGCATGGAAGTATACTGATAAGTGGCTGATTTTTACTGCAAGGATTGTCTTATTTTAAACTTTAAATTTAGTTGCCTTACTTTACTCAAAGGATTTTTGAGTGGAATGGGATTTAAAGTGATAGTCCATAATATTCCTACATGTTTCTAAGTCTTGGATGATTCCAAATTGAATAAAGGGATAAATCAGTCCAACCTATTTCTGCACAATAAAAGGACAAAACACATCTCTGGCTGTATCTATCAAGAGTTAAGCTAAGAATGAGTTTCCTCCAAGTATTAAAGTGCCAAATCTGTTTAGATACTCTCCTGAGGCCAATCAACCTTATTAAATAAACGCTATATTTTAAGTTCAGCACTCCTTTTAATTACATTATATAAAAAATTGGGTGAAAAACCCAAGTGAGGAACTCAGGGAAAGCATTTACCAGTGGTGGGCTCTGAGATACTGTACTATTTTCTAGTCAGGAATATAAGGAAGCATTGTGTTTGTTTTTCATTAACATAACCTCATGGTAACTGCTGACTATTTAGCAAGCGTGTTTGAAAATTTAGGTTATTAAAATCAACATTGAAAAAGGGACAAAAGAATTGTCTTTTATTAGAAATTTAAAATAATATGAACAAAATTTTATTTGAATTTATAACTGAGGTCATCACTATATAAAGAAATGTGAAATGAAGATAGTTCACATATTTTGTTGCTGAAAATGCTATGGAGATTGTATATTATTTTAAATTCTCTTTAATTACACTTCCTGAGCATTACTAGTGTCATGTATACAGATGTGGAAGACTACTAAAATGGTGCAGCTGATAAGCAAAATGACATCAAAAGTCCATTACAATTATCACAATATATTTTCCTCAGTATAATAACGGGGAACCGATAATAATTATTTAGCCACGACTACATAGTTGCTTTAAGATTAATAAAATGCAAAATAAAACCCAGTTTCAATATCAAGAAAGTCATAACAGGAGAATTGCTGTTAGTCAGTCAAATATATACAGAAGTCTAGCTGTGGAAATGATTGCCTACATGAACCACCACTGCACATTGTGATTGTTCTCTATTTCACTTGTACAAATCTTTCAAGTTTTTCAGGTTTATTAGCAAATTCTGATTTACAGAGAGATACCTTTGTTCCTCCTGGTGTTTTAGTCCATTTTATCAGCATATTCTCCATCACCAGAGTGATGTCTGGAGATGTGTATTTGCTGACTTTTAATGTAAGAAAAATCCCCATCAACTGGAACAATACATGTTCACTGTATTTTATTGGCTAAACCCAATGTGAATTCATTTACCACTCCATAGTTTACACGAGGAATATGTTTATATCAGGACAATAGAATATGCTTTTCTCAGTTATAAATAGCAACAAAAACTGCAAGTCAGAAGTGAAAGACCGCAATCACAGACCAGACTTAGTCCACTAGAAAAATAGTACTATTTGTAAAAACCTATTACTGAAATCTTTGAAAAGTAAATTTCCTGCAGATTTTAGGGCCATAGGCATGGAGGTATTCATCACAGCAATTTCACTGTAAGATGTAAGGAGCAAAAGGATTCCTAACAGTCATTTGGTCACCAATCATCCTGATTCAAGATCAAAATCTTGACTAATTAGTAAAATTAGTGCCAGAAGACCACAGTCTTCAGTAAGACATGTAATCCATTTCATAATGCAGAATGAAACTGGATCCCAGGTAAACAATGGATTATTTTAATAAATTAGTATTCACTGCAAACAAATTAATTGAAATATGGCTTAGTATTGATGTTCTGTTCCAAAAAAGTATGTACCCTGGAAAAAAAAAGTATAGAATCTGGTCATGACAACTTTTTTCCTCAAAGATTGTTTCAATTTAGATCTGCAAGACAGTATTAATTACATTTTATTTCTTATCTGCTGTGTTATTTTTTCCTAGAAATGGATAAATTTCCAAGTTTTCTTCTGTAGAGTCCATCCTATGTAGGTTAAAGCTTTTTCATATAAATTAAAATTTGTTCAGGTGCTTCTATCATGTCAAAAAAAAAATCCAAGGTGCTGTTTTTGAAACTTATAATATTTTCACTTTCCTAGATGTCCTATTGCTTTCTAATGGCAGTAAATATTAAAAGCTTTGGCATTCTTTTCTTATCTATTTCCTTATCTGTTTCCTTATCTGTCTTTCCTTGTTTTTCATTGCTCTTATTCATCAAGATAAAGGAGGCCCCCAAAACTGTCTTTCCCAAAAGTTTCTTTGCATAATCCATCTCTGTAGGAGAATTTCCTTTTTTAGTTCTTAACCTTTAAGAGGAGCTCATGCCAAGATGGGCTCTGTGCATTATCTGAATCCTGCTGAATATGTTTGAAGTTCAGCCCTATGTTAACGATGTCCACAGAAGTCTTGGCATCATCTTCAAAGATGTGTAGGGCCATATTTTAAAGGTATTTAGGCACCTAAGCATGTTTTTATCTCTAGTTTTAGGTGTCTAAACATGAATTTATCTGCTGCATTAGCTGATTAAAAAAATGTGTTTATGTGCAGTTTTAAAAATCTGACCATAAATTTTCAGGTAACTCAAGAAATATTCAACCAAAACCAGAAAAGGTTCCAAGGGGGAATACATCACTGTATGATGTGGGGAATTTGGTGGCTGCTTCTTCAGTGTAAATTTGGGGCTAGCTTGCAAATACAGTGATATTTCATGTGAACATTAGAATGTTTGTACTGGAGATGATGAAACATCCATCTAGACTGTTGTCCTGTGTCCAATAGTTGCCAGTAGCAGATTCAAAAAAAACCAAAAAAACAAAAAAACCCCCAAATCAAGCAAATTATCCCAGGGCAAGAAGAGAACAATTTTTTTTCCCCAGAATATCATGTTACTCTCATCATGGATTAGGGATTTCTGGAGACAGAGGCTGCCCAAGTAACAGCTCCTTAATAAGCTCTCAGCACTTACTGTTAGTAGTACAGCACTGGCTTGAGGTTTGCAAAAAAAAATAGTCAGACCATCTCCAGAATCTCCTTTTGAAGAGTAACAGCTATCTGTTATTCTCTTACTGCTATTTCATTTACCTTTAGGATTATTTTCCCAATATACCTTACTTTAGATTCATTGAAATTAAATTGCATCAGCACAAAGATGCATGAGCACCTTCTTGTAATCTTTGTCCACTGTCAGTGCAACTCCATTCTTTTGTTTCCCCTCTTTTATACTCAGAGGCCAACTCGTGTCTGTTGCTGCCAGCTTTTGTGGTACAGAAATGAGATTTGCTGATCCATGGTGTCAAGGGTGTCTCCTGGAGCTCTTCTTAGAAGCTGAAGTCACATTTGCCTGTTCTCATGCTGCTGTGCTGAGACTGAGCTGGAGCACAGCAGCCAGTATCAGACCAGAGTCCAGCAACATGCTGAGATCTTTCCGAGCTCTTGAGTGGATGTTTCCAGAGATTTGTTCTTGTTCATTTCAGCCATAGGCTCTAAAGCATCGTTAATTTATGCTCTTGGTTGACACAGTTCTTCTAACTTGCCCTTTTCATCGAAAGAGGCAAGTGTTGGACTCCCTTTATACTCCCCAAGAGTGAACCTTAATGCAAGGAATTCTCCGAGGTTTTCTAGCTGCTAAAGTTTTATTTTCTTTGAGCTTCCCTCTTGCACCTTTGCCATCTACCAGCTCTACAGATTCCCTAGCAGACTTCTGTTTTTTTTATTGCCTAAAGATGATTTTATTGTTAGCTTTTTACTGTTAGAAAGTTGTTCCTCAAATTATTTTTTGGCCTGCCAATGGTTTTTTATTTATGGTTTGAATTTACTTACTGGTGTTTAGACTAGAAAGAATTTGCAGACAAGCCAGATGCCAAAGTTATCCATGAAAGTAGAAGAACTGGATCAGCTTAGGAGTTCACTTTTCTTATCTTGACAGTGGCTAACCCCAGATATTTCTGGAAAGAAGGGAGAAGGGAAAGAGGAAAAAAGGAACAGGGTGTTTTTAATTTGCCTACTCTAAGACATGACAGTGGTTAAATTTTTCCCTGAAGCCCAGTATTTTATATCATTAATATTTTTTAGATCTAATCCTTCTGTGAATTTAACTCCTTTCTTTATGTATGTAGCAAGAGTGAGTTCTACAATGTCTTTATTGTTGGGGGAAAACCATATTTTCTTTACCTTAGAACTCAACAGATTTCAATACCACTAATTTTTTTTTTGTTTTTTTGTTTTGTACTATGAGAAAAAATAGATCAGTAAATTCCTATTAGTCATATAAATCTTTCTATTTTGGACTGTTTTGGGGGAAACAGCTTTTATTTTGGAAGAAAAAGAGAAGAAATTTGATATAGTCAATATATATTGACTGGTTTACTTGGGAGGGACTTTGACAAATTTGTGGGCAGAAGACTTATGACATGAAAAGATGATTAACTGATTCTAGTGAAAGGAAGAAGAATATGAAAGTTGTCACAACAGACTTTGAAAAGGGAAATGTTGTTAAGCTACGGTTAGGTAAATTCCTCGGGAAAGAATTGTGTAGGAAAATGAAGTTCAGAAGAAGTGGCCATTCATAAATGAGATAAGATTAAAGTCAGCAAACAGTTGTGGAACATAAGCAATGCATGGCCAGTATTGAAACGGGAAGGGAAGGGAAGGGAAGGGAAGGGAAGGGAAGGGAAGGGAAGGGAAGGGAAGGGAAGGGAAGGGAAGGGAAGGGAAGGGAAGGGAAGGGAAGGGAAGGGAAGGGAAGGGAAGGGAAGGGAAGGGAAGGGAAGGGAAGGGAAGGGAAGGGAAGGGAAGGGAAGGGAAGGGAAGGGAAGGGAAGGGAAGGGAAGGGAAGGGAAGGGAAGGGAAGGGAAGGGAAGGGAAGGGAAGGGAAGGGAAGGGAAGGGAAGGGAAGGGAAGGGAAGGGAAGGGAAGGGAAGGGAAGGGAAGGGAAGGGAAGGGAAGGGAAGGGAAGGGAAGGGAAGGGAAGGGAAGGGAAGGGAAGGGAAGGGAAGGGAAGGGAAGGGAAGGGAAGGGAAGGGAAGGGAAGGGAAGGGAAGACCTGATAATACGGTGACAAACGAGATGTATTTTTTCCAGTCAAAACAATCCAGTAAATTATTATGTTTAGGAACTCCTACAATGTGGAGGAGATTCACAAGACCAAGGAATGGGAAAAAAACTCACTTGACTCATAAAAATAGGGAAAAAAAACTACAAAAAATTACATAGGGCACTCTACACATTTTTTTTAAAAACCTTGGATCTAATTATTAGCCAATAATATGAAACACATAGAAGATAAACATGGTTTTGTCCAGAGAAAGTTATCTCAACTATCTATTTTCTTTCTTTGTTGAAGTGACAGGAATAAGCTGGAAAAATATAATGGTAACTTATCTTGCTATTTGTAAAGATTTTTATGTTGTTATATTAAATTCCCAAGGAAATAATATATGAACTCAATGAAATAATTTCATTTTAGATGAACAACTGTTTGGAAAACAATACTCAAAGAGAAGACATCAATAGCACTCTGTAAAACTTCAAACTGAACCATGCACCATATTTTTTGTGATCTGGATTAAGAACTGGAAAGCATAATTGATGAATGTCAAAACTAGGAGGGAGAATTACATGCATTTGAAGAATAAAATAAAATAAAACATTGAAATTGCAATTAATGAGATTAAACCTGAGGAGAGGGAGAGTATAAAGTGGTACATGAAGAAAGGTGAAGTCAAACACAAAACCACAAAGTGGACAGTAACTAGAAAGAATGATGTACTGCAGAAAATATCTTTGGCACCTCAGACTGAATGTGAGGCAGAAATGTGATGTTGTTTCAAAAAGAAAATGTTAGTCAAAGATGCAGAAGAAGGATGCGAGATTTGGGAGGTAATTATTTTGGTCTATCTACTACTGGTGGAATATTTTATCCAGATTTGGGCACCATGCTTTATGAACAACTGAGTTTGGCAAGAGTCCAGGACAGAATGACAAGAGTGATTAGAGGTTTAGAAAGCATGGTCTATGAAGAAGGGTCAAAAGAATTTGGTTTGTTTAGTCTAGGAGAAAACAGACTGAGAGACAGACATAGTAGCAGCCTTTCAATATGTAAAAGTTTGTTACAAAAGGTCTGAAATTACATGTTGAATGTAGGTAGATTCAGTAATAATTGGAACGCTTTTCTGTAAAAATTTGAGTTATATATTAGACATGACTTTGTAAATGAGATATTTAAGCAATGGAGCAGCCAAATGAAGAAACATATGCAGTCTCAGTTGATGTTTTTCCATATCAAGTAAACTAAACACTTATGTACTGCATGTTAGAGCCTCTATCAGAGCAGGGGGAATATTAGCTGGTCTCCTCACAGCACTACTTTCCCATTATGCACATTTCCTTAGTCAGAATATTTTCTATTTGTTACCTAGAAGCATGAATGAAACATGAACAAACTAGCAAAACCCACTATCCCTTACTACCCACTTTTTATAACTTGACAATAATTTTTTGCTTAGTCAAACAGCCAAACACATTTTTTTCAGAATCATTTTAAATTAGTTCTCTCATGACTCTAACAGTAGTAATCAGCCATCAGTAAATCTCTTCTCTACCCACTGTCTTTAAGATAGAACCACAGATGATCATGGTGTTCCAGTTGAGAATAAGCTGCTTGCTTATGAACTGATAGAACTTGTCAGGGTAATTGTCTTTATTGACTTTTATACAGTCTTTATTGAATCTTATACATTATTTCTGTCTCTAGCCATTTTTGACCATGACCTGACTGTTTTAGATGCCTGTTCACACAGACTTACATGGTGCCCCTCCTTAACTTTTTAAACTGAATTATTCTATTCTATTCTATTCTATTCTATTCTATTCTATTCTATTCTATTCTATTCTATTCTATCCTATCCTATTCTATTCTTATAATATTATTATTACATATTATATTATTATTATATTAATTATATTGATATTTTATTATAATTATTAATTATAGAATTATTAAACTGGTTGTTATGGATGATGTTATGTCACCAAACATTTTGTTGCATTGTTTTTTACCCTTTCTGCCCATTACTGTTATATATTAACAGTCTTAGTTTACATTTTTTATATTCTCTTATCTTAATCTATTGCTAGGATAAAACAATCCCATTAATATCCTCTGCCTTTTTTTATATTCCTCACAACAAATGCTTGTAAAGTCACTTCACAGCCTTTAGTTTGCCTTAACATCTTATGTTTAGGGATGCACACCTGACTTTTGAATGTCTTTCATCTAGTGGAAAAGAACAGGATCTTAGGAATACTATTTTAGATATCTGTTTTAGATTACATGAAATAGTCACTGGTTGCACTCCATTGAATCTAAAGACATTCTGACTGGCTCAGATGTGAAGTATAAATATGTCAGCCAGGTGAATTATTCCAAAAGTGTATGGGGATATCTGAATGATTATGCTTTTTCATTGTGGCTGAGAAGAATGTTTTGGAACACAATAGCTGCTAAGACTTCAGAGTTTGAAATTACATCTAGTCACTGCTTCACACATTGTTTGGCATCATAGAATGCCAAATAAATATCAGAACTTAGAACAGCAGAAATACCAAATAAATTTTCTGGGGGAATCCACTAGAGGATTACAAGAGCCTCCTTATGTCTGTGACAGAGAGTACTTCCTCAGTGCATGATGCACAAAGGGGGAATGAAGCATCAAAGCCATGGTGGCACCAAGAGTAGAGTGAGCATCTGTCCTGTGTAGGCTCTGAGGTGGTGCCCTGCATGAGGACACAGCTCCACAGACAACCTGAAACTACAGCTTTCTGCAAAGTAGTGTTTGAATGCCAGGACATTCCTAGCTGAAACACTATGTCCAAAAAGGCCTGATGAGCATTTCTGGAGACCAGAAAGATTATTCTCAGTCAATAGAGAGTGGATGCTGCACAAAGAAAGAAACCTTCTGAGACAATAGCTGAAGTGGCCTATACAAAGCATTCTCTGTGAGGACAGGGAATTCTCTACAAATTGAGCATGAAAACTAACAACAAAACTTGGGAAATGAGACTCTGTAGGGGAAGTTTAATGGTATAGAAATACAGAATATCCCAGGTTTGAATGGACCTCAAAAAATCATCTGGTCCAGACTTTTGCAGGAGAAAGAGCTTCAAAGAAATGACATTTCCTTTACAACTGAGCCAGGATGTCTCTCTTGGCTATATGACTGGGCAGATTTGCTGTTACATGGCAAGAGCCAGGATGAAGCATGTGTTGCTAGCTGAAATAAGTAAAGATCTGCAAAAATCCTCTTGACCTCCCCAACATAACTTCTTTATATATGACTGCATGAGGAGGTTAAGAAAGGAGATTGACAGCATAAGATCACTAGAAGAAATCCTTTCACTCCATCATGACCACCCTTGTTTCTGGATTTGTTTACCACCTTTAACACTGTCAAGAATCTCACAAATGAAAATATAATTCTGCTTCTGGGCTTGTTCATTCCCTGAAAGTCAGGAATGAAAGATACAAAATTGCAGCTATGATTCAACCATGGTAAAGCTTTGTCCTTGTCATTCACTTGAAAGGAGTCAGCTACTTGAGATAGCTACAGGCAGAGATGTCAGGTTTTGGAAAATAAAACCCATGAAAACCTACAAATTAAGACCACAGAATTAGTATTGGTTTGGATGAGTGGGTCTGGTTAACCCAGATTTTTGCAGTCACCCAGCTGATAGGGATTATTGCATTGTTTTATGTTTAAAACTAAACCCCAGGATTTTCTCTTCATAGTTATCACTGGCTGCAGAATCATCTCCTTGATGTTGAATCAAAAAACTATAAAAAAATGAAAACAGCTACCATATGCTCATCACTGTGATCTTTTAAAATGTGCACCAGGTATGAGATGATAAAAGCCACTCTTTTCTGAATCTTCAGGGACTCTGAAATTTTATCTGTAACAGAGATATAACCAAACTGCTTCATTCAGTTTGACTGTCCATTGTGAAACGTAAAGATAATAGGAGTGCAACAATTGTTAACTATTTAAGTGTGGATTAAGTGGAAGGATATTTTTTTGACTGATCCACAACTCCAGCCCTCTACTATATTTTATCTATGTTGCTTGTTTTTTGGAGGTCTCAAAATTCCATCATTTGTCTCTATGTCAGCATAAGACAACTTCCAAAATACTTCTGTGCACACCTCCCAGAAACTATAATACACCAAAGATGTCTGGTTAGAGACTGATAAATGAGATGTCCCAATAGCAAATGAAGAAAATAGCTGGAAATAAAAAAAAATAATTTTGCAAAAGTGTCTGTCTGTTTCCCTTAATTGGCCAAACTGTGATCGTCATAACTACTGAGCGGTAGCTCACTCTAAAACAAATAGGATCACTGAAACCAGAGAGAAAAAGTATGACTCTGCCATGAGTAGAAGTGTCCCTGCCTGGCCCAGACCATGGTGCCTAAATTAGAAGTACACTCAGGAATTTGCCATTGTACATCTCAGCAGTTGTTCAGTGTTCACAACTGCAAACCCCATCTTGGGTTGGGATTTATCTGCGGTGGATGTTGCCATACTAAAAACAGGAATTTAGTGTAAACCAAGCACAGTGCAAAGATATCCAAGGTAGCCTGGCTACCAGAAGCAATGCAGATATTTGTGTATAGGCTCATGGTATGATAGGCAGTCATTTTTCTTCCTGGTTAAAGCTAGCTCAGTTATCGCTACAATGCGCTGCTCTCTGCAGTGTGACATATCCTTGAAGCAGTTCTTATTCCAGGAAAAAGTGAGTATTGTTAGCATGGTCATAGAGAAACACTGTGGTAGAATAAGGAACTGACTCCTTAAGTTTTAGACTCTGGTGTTTAATTGAAAGACCAGACTGCTGTGTGCTCTTTAGCAAGCCTGGCTTTGATAGTGCACCCAGTACCAGTTTGGCATCCTCCATCCAGGCTGCTGCCTGGTGCTTGGGCACAGCCAGGGCTCCTTCCCTTCCCAGCACAGGCACCTTCCTTTCCCAGCAGTTCCTCAGTTCCTCCTGAGCAGCAGATGAAGTTCCTCACTCACTTCCACAGCTCTGTACCAGGACTCTGGGCCTCATGAGAGTGATTTTCAACCCTGGGTTGAAGGAGTAGTACATCCAAAGAGACAGGGAACCTGCTGTCAGCTAGTTGAGCCAAAATCAGTCATGATACAAAGCAAACTAATGTAAAAAAAGTAAGATATTTATGTGCAAAAACTGAATGCAAAAAATATTCATAAAGCAGGTGTAGGGAAAAGAAAGAAACTATGCTTATTTCAGGCTTTTTTCATAGTCTGTTGACAAGTTGACAAGCAGTTTAGAGGTTTATTTAACCACATGGATGTGAGCTAGAACTCATAAGAACTTTTTGTCCTTAATTTTGTAGTCATGGAGCAAATTTTTGTTTGCAGGAAGGCACTTAAAAATCTAATTTCTACATCAGGAAGACACTTGATCCAAAGCTAATTCCTATACCTTACATTCATTCACTGGAAAACTCCCTTCCTTCAAAAATAAAGCAGAATGTCCTTGGCAGAAGAGATTTCCACTGCTATGTTTGTCCTTTATGGTTCACACGTTTCATATGTTTCTTGATTCTTTATGAGTCAAGAAATGTAACAACCATAGCTCATAGAAGCAAATTAGTGTCTTAAATTCTGCACTGCCCCTGGTTTGAGACCAGGAAAAGATATAAACAAGTTATTTCAGGTGAAATAGAGTTAGTCACTGCAAGCTGTTCCTTAAGGGGTGCCTTGCAACAGAGCATCTTTCTTTGGACTCCATTAGAAAAACTCTGGTCTGAAATGACTTCATATTTACCAGCTATGTCTAAGTCTGCTACCACAATGTTCTGTGAAAAACAGGACATTTTTAAAATGCGTTATTGAACTACATTTTCTGGAAGGTGTATGGACATTAATGTATTTCCTTGAGAAAGCACAAATTCCTTCCAAGTTTTTCTTAATTTCTATACCTATAGTTCTGTAAGGCTTCCTTCCATAAAGTACTATTGGAAAACAGGATAGCAGTGGTGTTTGATGTGCATTGATACAAAATAGTTTTGAGTCTATTAATCCAATCAAACTCCTGAAGTATCTACTGGCATTAGGACTTGGTGTGAAATATTCTGAAATGCTATAGAATCAGGAGGATTTCCATGTCTGAATATTTTTATCATGAGAGTAGTTAGACTGCAATTCCAAAGCAACATGTACATGAAGCCATTGTAAATCTTTTTTTCTCTTTAGACTCCACAAGGAACATGCCAGAGCTCCCATCTCATTTATGTTGAGATGAAAACAAATTAATAAATACATGAGAAAGAACTAACTTTAAAAAAACTCAGGTCTATATTAACACTTGCTCTAAAGCAAGTAGATTTCACAAATATACAAGGTAATTATAATTAAAGACTTAGAAAAATGTTCCCAAGAGTTGAGCTTGTTTCTGACTTATGCTGCTCGGCTGAGAAATCTCCCAAACCCTATCACTCTCCTTGCTGTGTTCACACACTGCAGAAATCACAGTGAACATGCTGCCAAAGCAGATTGTGGTGGTTTCTTTCCTCATCAAACTATAAAATTGTTGCATTTATCTGTACAAAAATGTTAGAGCTACGTGCAGACTCCTGAAAAAACTGCACATTCCTCCAATTTCCTTTGAGTATCATTATGCCAGGACATATCAACATCTGACTTGGACAAGCTGACACCTCCTCATACCTGGGTAGAAATATAACTAATGAGGCTTTCAAATAGACAAGTTATGATATTCAGTATCTCCCACTACATCTGTGGGTTAAACAACAAGGTAGTGGTTTGCCCTGAGGAAAAGGCTAATGACACAAGCAGCTCCTGCAAGATTTGTCTGCAGTTACTATTTTATTTTAGACACCAGTGTTGAATCATTTCAGTTTATGTCAATAGATTACTTGAGACCACTGACATTTTAATAATGTCTTCCATCTCTGCTATTTATGAGGGTTTTTAGACCTCTGGTGTGGCATGCTGGACTCTAAAGCCTCCAAAGATGAAGCTGTCATTGCAGAGCCGACCATGGGGGTTTGTACATGGGGACACAGCTCAAGGCAGCCCTGCTCAGCTCTCCTGCTGCCCTGGAGTCTCCAGCAGGGAGGTTCCTTGCTGAGTCTGGTGCTTACCAGGACACTTCAGCTGGCAGCTGGTCTTGCTGGTGTGCAGAGTGAAAGCTGACAGAATGATGGATGTGTGTGCCACTTTGAGAACCTGCCTTACAAGACCAGCAGGTGCTTTGAACCTCCAGCCTGTTGCAATAAATATTGCTTGATAACTGATTGATTAGCATTCTGATAGCATCTTCTAATGATCTTTCTACCCTCTAGCATTTTTAAGAAGATCCCTAAATGTAACTTTCCCTTTTCCCGGTATGGCTTTAAAATTACTTGCAGTGTTCTAAGTTAGCAGAGTCTGATATTTCTACCTTCTGGTATAAGTCCCATGCCAAATTTGATCCACTGCAACACTGAGACATTTTGATGGTGTATTCTGTGCCTTGCAGGAGATGGAAAAAATTATTTGCCTCCTCTCTAGTTTCTGCAGGGTGATTGATAGCCTGATTAAACCAGACTGACTCCATTTGGTTACACAATGGAGGTTTTGCTACTGTGAAAAAAAATCCTGTTACAGTGCTTTGCAGTTAAAAAAAAATCACGTGGATTTAGACAGAAATATCTGCCTCCATGGAGACAGAGCAATGTTCAGAGAGGACAAATGTTAGTTTTAGTTTGAATATTCCTTGCTACTTCCTGAAGTCCAGGATTGTGAGGCCCTCACAACACAGAGACCTACATCACATCCTTTGTGGTAATGGCAAAGGCAATACACTTTAGGGAACTAACATCTTCTGGTAGATATGAAACAAATCTATAACTCTTTTCAGTGAGGCTGCATGCCATATCTGTCCTTATAAAAGGCCTATTGAAATGTATAATGACTGCCTACTTGAATAATGAAGTGATCACCTTTTTTTACTGAATTTAGAATTTAAAGAGGTAGGTCTGTGTTTCAAGGGGTTTTACACAGAAATTGGGTTAATCAAAAGAAATCATGACTCCTAAACAAGTAACAAATACCAATTCATATGAGACTTGAAGGTTAGTAACCACGGAGGGCAAATAGCAGATCTCTGGGTAGATTATAAAAGAAACTTCTGCTAAATTTCCAGAACCTGCTCACTTTTTTTGAATTTCACTTCCTTCACAGAATTGGGGAATGCCTTTATATTTCCTTTATATTTCCAGTTTTCTATTTTAGAGTCATAGGATCTCTGTTTCTTTTTACCATTCTCTTTATGAATCTCAAGATTCATTGCAAAAGCAGTTTCACAAAGAACAGTTATTTTTACTTGCTAGCAAAAATCTTACTAACTATGCTTTACTCCAGATTGTACATAAAGTATTTATTTGTTGTTGCCTAAGTGAATTATATGAGTTTTACATCACTCCAGCAATTAGGCCAAGCTGATGAGTGTAATGTAAATAATCCAGCAATTGTTTTTCTATTGTGCCACTGTATAAGGTCGCTGCCCTAAACACTGAGTCCTGATTTAACAAAGGTTATTTTTTTTAATAAGGCATACTAATCCTATTGTATTGGTAGCTCTGTCCCTCTTTTGAGTTGAGCTCTGCTATCCCACAAATTGGATGAAAATCTCATTAGTGGAGCTATAATGAGCTGGCAATGAAACCCCTTCAAGCCTGCGTGCTTACAGCCATTTGCCTGTTTGTCTTACTCTTCATCATGAACCTAAAATTGCCCATTAGGATTCCAGTGAAGACAAGTCTGACTAGAGCTGCAATGCTGACAGAGCCACCAAACAGGCAAAAAATCTGTCAAAACCCAGAACGGGGGTAGGGTATGGTTTATGGGGAGATTGCACCTGTGCGTATGTATATGCTCATTCATTGAGAAGTAAACAACAGGGGACTGGGAGGAAGAGAAGAGGGAAAATTGAGATAGAATAGTGGGATAGAATTAAGGGAAAGGGAGTAAGGAATTTGTTTTATTAGAAGTTTGAAGCATGAGCCAGCAGCATTTTATTGTACCTGAAACTAATCAGATGTTAATGAAAGGAACTTCAAGCAAATTCTTGTTATAAAGTGTTGTGAATGCCCTCATTAATACCAGAACAGGGAGAGTCACAAGATGGTTAAGCAGATCCTTTGAATCAAAACTGTTCAAATCTGACTTCAACACAGAAGAAGAGAAGTGGAAACCATGGTGAAAGCGTGACCATGTAAATGACAGGTGCTTCTGCTGCCTTCCAGAGGGACAATGTTTTAAAAAGTCAACATCCAGGACACTGAATGCTTCAGAAAAACTGAAGTACTGTTGTGATAGCAGAAGCCTTAAAGCTGCCAAGACTAAAAAGAGAGTGAGTAAACTGTCCTAAAAGCCCCGTCTGTCACAGATGCAATGAAATCACACACAGTCTCTACAATTTACTTTAAACACATTTAAGTGCCCTGTACATAGTCAGCAAATATTTTAGAAAATCAAGTTGCCAGTAAATCTTTACAGAGACACAAGAAGATTTTGCGCTATTTAAAAACAAAATAAAACAAAGTACAAAACAACAAAAAAACCCAACAAACAAACAAAAAACCCAAATCCACACCATTGTGGCAAACACTTGAAACTGCAATCCAGTTACTGCTTGAATGTAGAAATAGCCAGGCGTGTAACATTAGTCAAAACTCTCACTGTGTTTATCTGTTTATCTGTAAAATTCAGCCTTAAAGAATCTTTGGAATATCCTATTGTCTTAAATGAAAAACAAGTGAAAAAAAAATTCTTCTCAAATTCAGGCCTTTCAAATAAAAAGAGAAAATAGAAAATACAAGGCATTTTAGAAAAGCTCTAGCTAGCACTTAGCAACAAGAAAAAAACCCACCAAATATAAATGGGAGACAAACCCAGGATGAAGTCCTTTCCAGAAAAAAAATTATGTTCAATTAGATGTACTGCTTAAACTATGAAACTGCATGTCTTCATTTTCTTGCTTTTTAGTTTTCATTTATAAAAGTGTTTCCTGCTTTGAAATCAGGATTTTTTACCCTTTGCTATGTTCAACTCTGCTCAAAATGGAGTCAAGAAAATCTGATAGGCATAGAGCTTTTAATGAATTCTAACAATTAAACAATTAAACCTGTATTGCAGTCAAGCTTCTAAGATTTCTATGTCCCTAACCAAGTTCACCAAAATTTTAAAATGGTGAAAGGCACAAGTTAAAACACAGTTAACATTAAGCACCAAGAAAAGAAACATGGTGTTGTATCAAATCAAAGAAAGTCAATGTGATGACAGCTATAAAGAACTTGAGATGGGATTCATTGTAGTTAAAATTGACTATATAAGAGTTAGAAATATAAACTAAGCTAGTCAAGCAGACTTCTGCGGTCAGTAAGGAGAGAGGAAATTCCAGAGAGTGATTCATCACACTGTGCTGAAGAGTGTCAGTCCACTGTATACAGAGAGAGCTTAGATGACAAGCATAAGCTCTGATAAAATACTATTGAACATTAAAATGTTTGACTGAGTTTGTTTCTGCCCCCCAGCCATCTGCCCAAATTTCTCCAAAATATTTCTGCCCTTAAGAAACATCTCATCTACATATTAACCAGCTCCTGAAGCACCACAGCCTTTAAACCTGTACAGGACTCAGCAGAGGATCAGTAGTAAATTTGTGTGTGGATCAGGTGTTCTGGCTGGCCTCAGGTTGGCTATTCATATCAGAGATGCAAAGCAAATTTTCCTTCTGCTGTTGAGTTTTTAAACATTGTTCCTCTTCTATCAGAGCCCTCAAGGTAGACAACAGTTTTCAGACAACTGAAGTTAATAACATCAATATCCTGCTTGATATTGGTATGTCCTACATACTATGCTAAAAAACTATTACTTATCATGTGTAAAACCTGTAAAAATGAAAGAGAATTAATGTTTAGCAATATAGAGGAAGTGTTTTGGTTTGAACCATAGACATTGGAGACTCTTTACAACTTAGTGAATTTTGAATGCGAGTAAAAAGGCAAAAAAAAAAAATTACAACTTGGAGTCCAAAAAGCTGCATTTCAAGATGCATTGGTTTGAGTTTTTTCTCTCACTTAATTTTAATTATTTATAATAACACTGCATGGAATATGTTCAGCAAAAAATAATGAAGCTTTAATTAAAGGAAATTTTACTGCAGCACCTCACTTCTACATATCACTTAAATTGAAAAAGATGATAGAAAGTTTTTTTCATTACAGCTCATACATATCAATGGTTATAAAATAACTGCTTTCTTTACTGCAAGTTTTGTTAACCATAAAATAATGATTCACGGAGTCTTGAATCCATATTGATTCCTCACTGCAGGGCCCAGAAAGGATGTCTGCAGCTTATATCATTTTATGCTACTCTACTGGGTCATTTCTCTCACAGAAGGCTCATAGTCAGCTGCTTTATGCCATCCTGTGCTCTCACCCAGGTGTGTGTGTGAACAGCTTTGACTCTATCTGCAGTAGCTAAACAGCATGTAGGAAGATACAGAACCATGACTAACTGTATAATTTTTTTCTAGATGAAATAATTTCTTCTCAAGTTGTATATGAGACAGAACCATCTGATAATGATGCTGGAGAAGAGAAATGAGAACAGTAGCCACAATTGATCAAATACAGTGTACTGTAGAGATCACTGCTTGTGTTATACAAAATGCACTCTGGCAGTGGCACACCCTAAGAGTGCTGGCACTGAAAAGCTCTAGAAAGTACATACTGAAGGATCTGAGTGCTATGATACAAAATTGGAAAAAGCAGGAACAGGGACAAGAGGTCACATTTGATTTCCCATGCTGTGCTCCACACTAACATTGCCACATCCCCGCTCCATGTGGCAGATTCTGTCTGTGCAAGACCAGACCAACTGCTGAAGTCCATCCCATTTTTCTGTCTATAAAGAAGCATATTGTCCCCCCTGTGAAGCAAAGATTAAGATTGCTTTTCATTGAAAGCTCTTTATTAGTTGTTTACTAGAAATGTGTCATGTGACAACATATGCCCAGTGGGCAAATGAGTTTCTCCACTGTGACAGCAACAGAACACAGCAGTCAAAGCCAAAGGATTAGGCAGCAGTTTGTTAGTGCTTTTTATTGACCATTTACAGTCTTTTTCATAGACTTTCTTTTTTTTTTTTTAACTATTCTAAACAGCTCCAAAATCAGAAATTTATTTGTTTTTTTAAGTAACCAATACTCACAGCAACTCATTCCACCTTGTCCTGGTTTACTCCACTCTCTTCTAGCACATGATGTAGCTGTTCTTGTACTGTATGAACTTGCATTCAGATTTACACCCTTCTTAACTCACAGATCATATTTCAGGGCAGTAGATTTTGCTAACAGAGAACAGGTAGCAACTTTTGCATAATTTTTTTTTGTAAGGAAGAAGTTCTTACCTTTGAACACTATGCTGCAGAATGTGCAATTACCACTCTGGGTTTATGTGATAACTTTATCCTTGTAATACTGTCTTGTTTATCCTCTAGCTTCCTGGAATAATAAAATTGCCAAGTTATTTTTTTGTTTTGTTTTGGTTTTTTATTATTTTTCATATCACATTCTAATGTACCGGTGTAATTGTTTATAAATTACTGGTGTAATTGTTTATAAATTGGCAATTGGTTTCATCTCCAGCTAAACCCCAAGATCTTTAGGAAAAATGTCAGAGATGACAGGGAAAGAAAAAGCCACACTTCCAGGAACTCTAGTATCTGATGGAAATTGTTCATATCTTTGTTCAGGTTGTTAAGAGGTTGCCCAGGGATTTTAGGTTGAGCCATCAAAGTAAAATAGTTACTCGTCTGATCATTCTCCTTCCTGTCCTTTTCAGTGCTCTCCTGAAGGCTTATATTCAAAGTGGTAGTGATGAAATACTGGAATTGTACTTTCCATTCTGTCATATGTTAAGCTGGTGGGAAGGCAGTGTTGTTAATAGTGATGATGATCTTGATGTCTCTGGAATCTGTTTGTCTGCCTTTTACTGATATATCCAGATACAATATCCCAAAGGTTCTTCCCTT
Organism: Taeniopygia guttata; assembly: GCF_048771995.1. Taxonomy (NCBI): domain Eukaryota; kingdom Metazoa; phylum Chordata; class Aves; order Passeriformes; family Estrildidae; genus Taeniopygia; species Taeniopygia guttata. Next base: position 132,707,955 of record NC_133026.1, read on the forward strand.
TTTTCTTTCATCTGCCAGTAGATCAGGCTTCTGATCTCATTGTTTGTGATTCTAGGAGAGGAATATTGGCCACACAGATCACAGTGAAGGGCAATGTTGATGCTATCTATGGTTTACACGTTGTGCCAAATGTATTATGGCATTATGTTTTATAACCTTTCACGTGTGTTATCCCTCCTGCCTTTGTGTGTCAAGAGGCAGTGTGCAACTGCAGCCAGGACTGCAGTGAATGATTTTAGCTGAGCTATCTTACCCAGAAGAGCCTTTATTGACATTTTAATGTCTCTTCACACATTTCCTATATCAGGGCCTTCTGCCTCTAAAACTGATTTTCTTTCCACGATTGGATTTCTTCCTTGTGTTTCCACAATTACTCCCTTAGCCAATAACTTTAAAGCTTGTCTAAGAAACAACTCTCTAGACAGAAGTTTTTCAGACTTCTTCCAGCCTTGCTTCTAGATATATTTAATATCTCAGTGTCTGGTTTTCAATGTAATACTCTTTATGGAGTAAGTCACTTTTTTGGTTATTCTTCCAATAACCTCAGTTCTACTATAAATCCCTTCAACATATATTCAAAATAGGGATTGACACTAATTGTCTAGAAGAAAAGATGTTTCTGATAATTTTGTGTTTAATGAGTGAGTTTTCTCTGAGGCATCATGGTTCAATGGCTTCCTCTGTAATTAAAAGTAAATAATTTGTTGCAATTTGTCTGACCTGTGTGATTTCTGTGTGATTTTGATGATTTTCATGAGGTTAAGATAATTTACCTGACTTAGTAATCATCTAAGATTACTTGTATGTGGGGTGGTTATTAGAAATGTTTTGCAAGATGCATTGAATTTCCATTCAAGTTTTCCTTTGAAGGCTAAATAATGACAAGTTGTAAGTTATGAAATTGGGATAATAACAAGTTCCCCCAGAAAGTTCCTAAGGGGTTATGGACTGGGTATAAGCTGCAATCTTGGAGGGGTAGATTTCTATCTTCAAGATAGTTTTATGTAAATTTGCATGAATTGCGTTGTTGTAGCGCTATACATTCTTAAAGCTTTCTTAATTCATATGATGGACAAAATCAAAGACCTCATAGTCTTTGCATATTGCCCTGAGATTTTCGGGTTTTGGCAGTCTTTATATTCTACATGTCAATCAGAAACCAATCCCCAAAAGTACGAGTATTTCTTTTTGCATCCTTTTCATTTCCATGTGAAATTTGCATTGCTAAACACACTGGAGTAGATTTTTTTCTGATACAATCAATGTTAACAGCTTGCAAATAGTTGAGAGATGTGATTATTTAGGAGCTAGGAACTACCTGATGGCCAGTGCTTTTGTTTTCCATAATTAACACTACTCTGACATGCCTTATAATGATTACTCCTGAGACAACTCACTGGAATTTTGAGCTGGTCATGGTGCAAAAATACAAGATACTGAAGCCAAAAATATGGACAATATCTGATCCTGCCTTTTTCTTTTTTCTTGAAGGACCTTTTGACTGCTTCTGCTGCTGATTTTACTTGTATTTTTTGTCAAACCTCTGTTCCAGGATCTTTAATATACCTAGTATTTATTTTATTTTTAATAAGGTTGTTTGGAATTTTGTTGAACAACTTTATGGACTTTAGAAAGTTTCTAGAGATTCCTCTTAAAAAAGTTTTTTGTTTTAAGTTGAAAGGTCTTTCAGTCTACATGACTTAGATTTTTATATATTTTAGTCTGCAGGTGAGGAGGACGTGGTTTACTTGCTCAGGCTGGACAATTCATAAATATTAATAATAAACTGTGTATAACAAATTAATAGAGGGAATTTTTTTAGGTACTTGAGCATTTATAAATTGCATGGCTTCTGAAACTGTGACCTACTTTGTTCACTGGAAACACGTAATTTTTTTGTCAGTGGTTTTCCTCTTTCTTCATATATTTCCTTCATCTTACCTAAGCTTACTTCTGAGTGATTTTATTTTGGTGTTTGTTTCTTCATTCTTCTTTAGTTACTGTTCTGTAGAAATACTATTTCCTGGACTCCATTTGTTGAAGAAGATATGCTCTTGGGCATAATCCACAGGCTGCAAGTTTGGCCATCTCATCCGTTTTACACAGGAATTGAATAGGAAAGGTTAAAGGATTAAAACCTCAGATATGAAGAACAAATACCTGTTGATATCTCTGGAGTCTTTCAGACAGCTGGGGTAAAGTCAGCATAGTGTTCATTTATTCAGAGAAGAAAAAATCCTCAGAACTTTGTGATTCGTGGTAGCAAAAAGGAAGTGACAAAAAAGATGGTATTAACATCTGTCGGAACTCAAAATGTCCCTCAGACATTTTCAGAGGTTCCAGGCCTTGGTCAAAAGCATTTTAGACCCTGGCAAGCAGCTGAAAACAGCTGTGATCTTGAGTTTGAACCATGGAATGAATGACCAACTTTGAAGGTGGAACAAGCGGTCACAGAGAGTTAGATGGTAGAGTAAAAGTAGTCACAAATTAGAGGGTAAAATTTTTTAGTATTGTACAGGGGGGTTTTAGTACCTGTACAGGGGGGTTTTACTTTGTACAGGGGGGTCAGGAGTTCTAAGATGGAGGAAAGTGGGCCTGATCCTGTTCTTCCTCCTTCTTCTTCCTTACCTCCATGTTCTTGGTGATGTTGGCATTTTTCTATTGGTTTAGGCTGGGGACACACTGTTCAACGTAGATGATAGATATTGGCACATTATTGTAAATATAGTACACGTAGTTTCTGGTATATAATGTTTGTAACATCCCACTGAGGGGCAGAGCCCCGCACGCTGCCCTGCAGGACAGACCTGCGGCAGGGCAGCAGAACATGTTATAGATAAGCAAAAATAAACAACCTTGAAAACAGCACAGACGAATTATGGCTTCTTCTTTGGCAACGGGGCAGAAAGACAGAGACTTTCTACAATCTCGGAATCACCAATACCCACAGATTCCGACAAACATCTGCTTTGATCAGTAATTTTTGTGATAACTGGATCACATCTATAAGGTTAGCTATCATTACAACTAGATACATCTCTTCTTCACTCATTTCAATAGTCTGCTTGGAAAGATTTGAAATATGGATAGGAAGAAATTATATGTCACAGGAAAGGGATCACCATTACCTTTCAAAATGAGCATGGCCTAGTAGCAAAGGTAAAAGCTGCAGAGATTATTTCCAAAATATGTTTTAATTGGCAGTAAACTAAATTTATTTTCACCAAGTCCAGTCCCATTTTGCCCATGACAATAAGTGGTAACTGATCTTCTTGTCTTTATCTCAACCCACACTCTTTTTCATCCTATTTTCTCCCATGACACACTGTGGCTTAACTGTTAGCCAAGGTTAACTGACCACATTTCATCATAGTCTGGTTTATTTCCTTTTTACTGAAGCTCCTGACATAGATGCATTTTTCCATTCATGTTTGGTGAGTATGGCTTTTAAGAGAATCCCCTGACCAGGCCCAGGGTTGACATTGCAGGGAGGTCTCAAAGCATAAAGGCTGGATTTCCTTTGGGGGAAACTATGTAGGCAAAGCTCTAAAAGGACTGCTCCTGGTATGATCCAGCCACTAAAGAGTATTCTGGCCAGGGAAGATTGGAGCTAGCTCATTCTGAAACATGACATGGACACTGAGCCTGACAAAAGCACTTCTGGCTATGCAGTTCCAGTCCTCCAGTGTTCCCTGGTAATGCAGACAATCCCAATGGCCTCCTTGAAGATTACTTGCATTAAAGCTAAAGAACATAGCCAAGTTAAATAAAAGACAAGATGGATTTGGCTTGGTGTTTCATAATTTCTGGCTGTATCTATAGCCCTGTAGGAACTGTCCCTAACCTATAGACCAAAAGGAAAAAAATATATCCCACACATACCTAGCCCCACTGCCCCAGATGTGATACGCAGTGTTTGGTCCAGATATTTTCAGGTCATAGACACCCTTCTGAAATGCACTTTAAAATATAATGTTATTTTCAGTTTGAAGTGACTCAGATGTGACAGTTCTGTTATGGCCTATCACATGGTGTTTTATAGTGTCATGCTGTAAATGTGATGCATACTATGGGCAGTGGCAAGACATGAAGGTGTATATACACAAGGAGGTATAAACCTCACAGTCACAGGACTTCAAAAGAGTTTCCTTTCATCTTAGAACAAAAACACACAAGGTCACATCTGAGTTTAACCTTAGAGGAAATTAATTGTCAGGAAAGTGCCAAATAGCAGTTCAGAGTGCACATAGTTTGGACCTGAGAGAAATAAATAGATGAGTTGAGAGAAGCAGATCCATATTCCACTGAAGATCAGATGATTCTCCAAGAGGAGAGTATGTAATTTCTACCAAGATAGCAAATATTGCTGGCTATGCAACATATATAGTTTAGTTTTAGGTAGCTCTCTAAGGAGCAGGCAGTTGGACTCAATGGTCCTTTATAGATCCCCTAAACTCAAGATATTCTGTGATTCTATGGAAATCGTTTCAGTCTACTCATACTGAGATGAAATTTTTTACAGTTTTTATATGTGTGGTGCTCTCCCTTGACATAAATAAACGCTTACCACCAAGGGGATTACCTAGAGGTATCCTTATCAGTCCTTTCAAATCTTGCATATTTTCCTCCTCTTAAGCAAAACAGTCATGATTTTCATAAAATGTCAATGTTGTCTTCAAGTTAATCTTGGTTTTGGCAAAAACAGTCAGGCTAAAGAGACAGACCTATTGTCACCTTCTAGAATACCTTAGCTAGCCAGGATATAAACAGAAACTAAACTATAAGAGAAGGAAAATGTCTTCAAAACTGTGTGTTATAACTCTTGCCAAGACCAGCTTTTAAGACTTTCACTGATGACATTTGGGTTCAGACTCAGCAAAGTGGCTCTGAACTTTATATTAAACCTGGGCCCTGGGTCTTCATCTCTTTCTGTTAATTAGTCTTAGTCTCTGAAGAATTATGATGTCTTGTGATGCCAGCACAGCTCTGAAAGGTCTAAGTTTGTCAGTTATCTTCTGTTTGCAGGGAGTTTATCAATCCTCCAACACACTCATCTAAGGGAAGGATAGCATCCTTCATCAGGCTCTTCTGGAATCCATGTCCCTCAGTGTCCTGCTATTTAGTTATTTTTAAAGTGTCCGAATGGAAAGAATTAATCACTTATATTTTTACAAGTGTATAAAAATATTGCTCCTTTACCAGGAATATTATTAGGTATTATGCTGCACGTGGTATGAGCGACTCCAAGAACAAAATGTCAGATTCAGGATAGGATTGCCAAGGTACATGAATCATGCACTAAAGTTCAGAGAAAATTCACAAAGGAATTCTCAGAGGATTAGTCATTTTAGTAGAAAGTATACAAAATGCAGCAGTTGACAGCTGGGTTGTTTTGTTTGTATAGTTGGTTTCCAGTGTAATTTTCTTTATTTTTTGGGCAGAGACAGTGAGGATTTATGAATGTTATTCACTTCAATGTGAAAGACTGGTGTTTTCATACTTTCATTATTCAGGTTGCATGTAATATTTGCTGTATATGCTATGAAGGCTTTTATTTAGCATTAGTCATATGCACTAGCCTTGGAGAACTGAACTTGCTCAATACACAGAACAATTTACTGAAAGAGCCATCAGTGAAACCCTGGTGGTTTGGCTATGGTTCTTCATGTCTAAATTGCATGTCACCCTCTTTTTCAGTCGAAGTCATATGAAAAACTGTTTTTTCAAGGTCAGAATTTGGCCTTATTATAGGAAAGATGCTTATTACTTGTTGTGGAACTAGAACACTGGCCTGAGGCTCACTTTTATTTAATTGCATAAAGTGAGGAAATTTCAGGCTCTTATATGGCTAAAATCTGCCCCAAATTTCTAGCATTAACAGTAAAGACAAAGGGATTTTGGAAGCCAATGCCACCAATACTGAGCAATATAAAAAGAGAGGATTTTCTGTTGCATGCTCTTAGGAAGAGTGGAAGTGAGATATAATACAAAGTCGACATTACTCTGGTCTGACAATTTACCATGTATGTAGCCTCTCCTCCCCTGTGGTGGTAGATAGAAATGGGGAGAGGAGGAAAAAGAGATGGGCCAGATGCTAGGTAGAACCTTCAGAAGATATTTCAATAGATCTGTTTCAACAACTCAATAAAATAATAAAGCAAAACTATTTGCACTTTTGGCTGAGTAAGTTTATTGGAATTTGCTGATAAATAGAAAGCAAATGGCCATATAAAGGGGAATAATTAATAAAGGTTATGGACTCTGCTGTATGCTAAAATAAGAGGCTGCATTCTGAGTACAGAATCAGGTTCTATCAAAAAATTGTGCATCATAATAGATTGAAGGACCATCATACTGAGTAATGCCTGTTACACCATAGAAATGTGTCTATTTACATTAATAATTCAATATTTGGCTTTAGGGGCTATTTTATCATTCAGTTTACTGCCCTCATAAGAGTTGATACGGTGGCATGAGTGAAGAAGGAGCTGTTCCCATTTATACCAGTATGAAGTTTGCCCCATTGGAGTTTACATAACATGATTTTAATGCTGGAACTGAGTTCTGTAAGGTATATATTTTGTTCTTTGCACTTGATTATACTTCACAGCTGATTAGTTGAAGTTTGTTTTGAATAATTTGCAATTTTTGGAGGATAAAATTGATGAAAAATTATATATATAGATATGTCAATTTGTGTTACTTCTACAAAGCTGAACTGTGTATTTCCAAATCATATTACTCGAGTATTCTGAATATACCAAAGTGCTAAAATAGAGCAGCAGCAGCATGAAGGAACTTCATGCCCATGAACAGTAATTGCTTAGAGGCATTGAAGTATGGTACTTCTAGACAAAATAGGTAATATTTTCAGAGTCTTCTCACTGTTCATCTTCCTGCTTTAACACATTGCATGTTATAATGTAATCTATGAGATAGAAACAATACCAGGAGTCCTAATTAAATTAAAAGCAATTACCTGTTGTGTAGATACGGCTTCCAATTGAGCAGCTGCAAGTTGATATTTTGTCATCCCCATTTTATCTATATGCTCATGTGTGATTCTTTGTATCAGTTATTAATGACATTTTCTCAGTACTCATGAAGTGTTGTGGAAAACAGAAGAGGAAAAGGATGAATGGAAAAAGTGTTATGGGAGATTCATACAGGGAATGAGTATATTTGCTACTGTAAATCCTCAGCTGGGGTGCTGATTCCTTGCTCACTTATTCTCTGTTCTACTCAGAGTAGTCTGAAAGAAATACAAGATTGTGCTTTTCTTTCCACCCCCCCCTCTCTTCTTTGGGGATCTAGAAGCAAATTTAAAAAACAGAATCTGACGGAGAGGAGAGGAGAGGAGAGGAGAGGAGAGGAGAGGAGAGGAGAGGAGAGGAGAGGAGAGGAGAGGAGAGGAGAGGAGAGGAGAGGAGAGGAGAGGAGAGGAGAGGAGAGGAGAGGAGAGGAGAGGAGAGGAGAGGAGAGGAGAGGAGAGGAGAGGAGAGGAGAGGAGAGGAGAGGAGAGGAGAGGAGAGGAGAGGAGAGGAGAGGAGAGGAGAGGAGAGGAGAGGAGAGGAGAGGAGAGGAGAGGAGAGGAGAGGAGAGGAGAGGAGAGGAGAGGAGAGGAGAGGAGAGGAGAGGAGAGGAGAGGAGAGGAGAGGAGAGGAGAGGAGAGGAGAGGAGAGGAGAGGAGAGGAGAGGAGAGGAGAGGAGAACCTCACTTAAAGTAAACTGGAAAGTTTTTGGGTTTTTAATGGATTTTCCACTTTCAGAAGAAATTGGTTTTGGCTTTTAAGAAGACTTTTACTTGACAATAAATGGAAGGGTCATTACAGAAACAATATTTCACTTGAGTATTATTCAGTCTGCTTTAGTGTCTTCAGCTGCATGGCTCTCCTGTAACAATGGGATACAACATCATTCTCCAGTTGAGAATATTATACAGTTGCTTAGGAGTGTACACAGGGTGATGTCCATTTGAGTGACTGTTATCTTGCTGGCATAAGCCTGCTATCAAATAGGAGCAATTATTCCCAATGCAGTCAAATTAAATTTTCATAACTACAAAGATGCATTTTACCTTGGGGCACAACCTGATGCCCATTTCTTCATTCCTTGTTCCTTAATCCTCTATATTAAATCTAAACAAATCAATGTTTACTAACATTAATATTTTAACATACAGTACTTGCTCTGCCTTCTGACATTTTGTGCTTTATTAGTATCATGGTGAAGGCTCTCTGCAGCTTTTGCTTTCTGCCAAAGATCCTTTCTTTTGTTTTCGTTCTTTTTAACTGTTCATTTCTTTATGTGTGAATGTGCGCACACAAGTGTATCTTTTCCTGCCACTTAAGTCACCAAATATTACTAATTAATAAAAGAAAACAAATCATCTTGCCATTGAACAAAGGTCATTTTATGAAAAGACTAAGGAAGAACTAAAAAGCCCTGCTTCAATTTCTGCATTAATCAAGTGAACAAAATGGGTTCACTTCCCTCTAAAGAGACAATCAGTTACTTCTTAGTCCCCAGATTTACCAGCATGGGTCCATGGACTTTTATGAAAGTGTGTCTCAGTCTAGAGACTGAAGGCAAGGGCTTCTCAAACCATATCAAGAGCAAAGCACAACATGCTTGTGAAACTGCTTCCCAGTGATCCCACAACTGTCCTCATAGTCACAGACCCCTGATTGCCACCTTGAAACTGCTCCATATTCCTATTAGATGTCTTCCAAATACCTAATTATAGTATTTGAGTGACTACTCAATACGTGGAACTAGTATTTGCTTGTATGTGATACAAAGCAAATTAACGGATAGGAACACAAATCAATTAAAAATAATTAAAATGGTATTCTATTTCCTTTCTTTTTTCCTTTACTCATATCCTTCCCATTCATTCTGTGATTTTTCTGCCTATATCTATAACATAAGTCCCCCTGCATTATTTCTCTGTCCCTAGTGAAGTTTGAAACTCCTTTCCATTTAGTATCAGCAAATGTAATTACAGGCTAGTTACTTTCATTTCCAACTCATTAATGAAAATGTTAAATAAGACTGGACCTAAAGTACCTTCTTAGAAATACAGCAAATGACGTTTCCAATTTCTATAATATGGTTACTCTCTCCCCAGAAATACTTTTCAGAAAATATTGACATCACCTCTTTACTTGGTCAGTGGGAGTATCTGGATAGTCATCCAGATTCCTCTAGGACTAAATATAATCTCATTGCCTTGAATTTCTTGCCAGCTCATAAACTATCAAAGCCAGGCTTGAAAGCTGAGATCCTTGGCACACAGCTACTGTTAGTTTAAGGGCTTACTTCCTTTGCTGAAGATGAGGAGATAGGGATAAAGAAAATTAACTTTGTTTAAGTCATTTTAGTACTAGCACAGGTTTACCTATGGCTAGGAGTATCAACTTGAAAGTAGAATTCTTTAGGCTGTGTCCATCATCAGTGAAAGAAAAAATGACAGATAATTACCAAACTAACATCAGCAGCCACACTTTTTCTGCCTTTTTATTATTAGAAAAAGTTAAGTCCTGATATTGAGTTCATTTGTTGTGTTTTCTGGCACACACTCTATGTTTGTATGCCTGCTGGGCTGGAATCCTGATGCTGGAAAAAATAAAATAATGTGTGCTGCAATTTCTAGCTAGCTACTGGGCTCTTCCTTGCACTTAGCTTCAAAGATTTTTTAAAACATATTTTTCTGCACCACAGCTCAGAGTTGCTAAATCCAGAAATTGAAACATTCTGGGAACCAAATCATTTGGGGGAAAATCAAAGCTTTTGGAACGTTGCCCTAGGATTTTGAAGATAGCAGTTAATAGTAAAAATGTTCAATATTTTTAAGGAAGTCCCAATTATAAAAGGCTGCACCTTTCAAATCCATGATTCAGGAATAGAATGAATGCTGCATGTGTAACAGTAAAGGCAATGCATGCCTGTGTTGTGAAGGCAGGAATTAGTAAACAAAAGGAAACAGCTTGCATTTTATATCTTTTTTGCATTTGTATTTACATGCTGTAAACAGCTGTGTGAATCCAAAGATGAAGCTTGTTTAGTGGTTCAGGCTAGTCTCTATAATAGGTCTGACAACAACTATAAGATGCTATCCAATTTACATAATTTTTATTTAAATACTGGTGTTGTTTTCCAAATGAGAAGAAAAAGGATTAGGGGAGGGAAGAGCTTAAATGGTGATGTTAAGATTCCTTTCCCTCCTCTACCAGAATTCTCTAACACTTGAATTGTGCAATGATATTTTAAAGCACATTTTAGTTAAAGAATAAGTTTGCAGAGGTTTGTAGTTATATTGCTTATATCTGCCATAAATGTGTGCCCTCTGTGAAAGGGCTTCTCAGGACAGTGGACTCAGAGATGATAAGGTGATCTCCTAAGTTACTTCTCAGCAGTACCCAGCTCTCTGAAGAGCTGTGTAAAGGCTGTTGTCAGCACTGTGGAGCTAGCAGAAAGGAATAGCTGAGGAGAGAGGAAAGGACAACATGAGTTAATGGTAACACAAATTTACATCAGACTATAATGACTATGAAGTTATGGTCAGAGAGAAAAAAAAAAAACTAACAAAACCAGACCTTTTAGACTTTTCCAAATGCTTCAAAATCCCAAAGCTACAATAACGTCAGGATTTCAAAGATAGCACTAGTGTAGCCTGAAGGCCCTATCTTTTTAGGCAGATTACTGGTGGTCCACAGGGAAAAATCTGTAGTCAAGATCAATAGAACCACTGGGCAAAGCTGATTGAAGAGCCCAGGGAATTGAAAAAGTGTAAAACTGCAAAGTAGTCTGCCAACAAAAGTCCCTCTATCGTGTTCATTTATATATTAGAAGCTTGTAGAGAAAACTCTTCAAAGTTTCTTTAAAATGTGAAAAATTCTGCTAAATTTACTATAATATATGAAAATTTTGAGTGTAATCATTCAAGAGAACCTGGATTTAGAGACCATGTGCTGGGAGCACTGGGAGCACTGCAGAACAGGCCCCCAGGCAGAAGGGTGCAGAAGCAGTGGTGATGCACCCATATGCTTGAGGGTGTGTGTGTTAAACAATGATGTTTTGCATACGGGACTTAAAGATGTTATGTGTAGAACAGAATGTCTTTACAGTAGTCAAATATTTTCTTTATAAAGCAAAATAATGTTTTCACCAATCTGGCTTATGCTTAAATTTTCCCAGTAAATTTATGCTCCACTTAATCTGTGGTTTGTTAACTTCAAACAGAGACTCATACTCAGTTATCTGATGTTAGGTACCTGACCGTGTTGTCTGCATTAGAGGCTTCAACTTTCTAGGAAGTCAGAGAATAAGGTCAGATGTTTCCAGAGGATGACCTAGGACTGCATTTCTCCAGTGGATGCAAAGAGACCTTATATTGATTCTAGTTTCTCCAGCCTTAGAGAAACTCTACATGAGTTGATATAAAGTAATAAGGATGAATGTCATAATTGCCTTTCTGTAGATCTCACAGAGTATCCAATGATAATGCTCAAAACCCGTGACAGAGTCCTTATTTTGGAGTCTGTTTCATTGTTTTCCTAGTATCACTTTTCCATATAAAGTGTTTTTTTACTATTTATCTCAGCAGGAGACAAGAGTTTTCAAAATGCATTCTCCATGAAGGTGTGCTTTTCTGTACATTTTGGTGTTGGCCTGAAAATCCTTTGTGTTTTACTGTTATTTTCATTTTAAGAGCAAAGGAGAGATCTCTTCCCTATCTTCAGATTTATCTGAGACAGCATCTGATGAAGTAACTACAGAATTTGAAGCAAAAGCACTTTGGCAGCACTGTGCCTGTTCAAAACATCAGATCAAGGAGACAAGGTGGGAAAACATGTGCCACAATGCAGCCAGATCCATGTTGGGATCATGGCTGCCCTGTGTGGGAATACCCACTCAGTACTTCAGGGCACTGTTTGTACAAACTTGTTGCTGCTGACAGCTAACAGGGAGTCCGTTCAAGCTCAGGAAACAAGCTTAGTGAGTGCATTCATTGCCCTGGCTTTGGTGTTTGCTTGCCAAGAGCTACAGCTATGTAGTGTTTACAGCAGCAGAGCAGTACAATCCCCTTTATCTGATCTTTTTTCTTTTCCCTGGCGTGTTGATATGATTCATTTCCTCTTCAGAAAAGTAGTATCTCGTAAGTACGACCAAGTTATGATAAAATAATGAGAGGTAGTGGGTTACATTTTCAAACTTTAGATGTTCAAAATCTTCCTGACAAGATATTTTTGTTTCAGAAAGCAAAAGATTTTACCAATAAGGAAACACTCCACAGACAATATCTGGAGTTTGTAGACTTTCCATTGTTAATAAAATAATCTATTCTGGTAAACAGTAGGTTTCATGTAGTACCACAGGGTTTTTCTGGGCTCTCCAGGTCCCTAGCAGGATTTACCTGAACTCAGCATAAGGCTCTGCGGTGCATCATTACATCCGACAGTCCAGGTGGTTGTAATATACAAAACAATCCTCAGTGGATTATTTTTTCTGGAAATTACTTCCATGCCAAGCCATATCTCTTGCACCATGCTATAGTAAATGTAGTGTTTGGTTTTGCTTAATTTCCATGCTCCACATTTTCTAAATGTTTCAAAGATGGTTACAATGTTTTTGGTTTTGTTTGTTGGTTTTTTTACTTTTTTATTTTTTAAGTAAGACATGCATGCGAAGATGGATTTCTAAAAAATCTTCACTGGCTTAACTCAGCTCAGTTTGATAAGGATAATACTAAAAGAGTTCCAAACATTTTTCACAGTTCCATGTATTATGTAGTGAACCTAAGATGCACTGCAATTCTCACGTTTCCCACTCAATATTATGTACTTTATTTCTGCTTACATTTAGGTTGTCTTTGGGAAACTGATTCCAGGTTCTTTCCAGTTTGTTGTTGTCTTCAATGCTGAAAGATATGTTAGTGCTGCAAGACTATGACTTTAGACATCAGAGATGTTGCCTTCCTGGTGACATGATTGCTGTAAATTCTGCCTTTTCTTTGTGTTTTTCCCAGATGACTTATGCTGATTAAGTCATCTTCTGATATAAAGAGTCATTGCAGTGGCCCCGACACTGTTTCATTGGCTTCATTTTTTTAGAATATCTTCTCTGTTTCGTGGACTCTCTTAACCTTTGAATCAGAAGTTTGAATCAGTTTTTTGAATCAGAAGTTATTTCAAGAACAGTAGTTCAAGAAGCAATAAAATCCATGCTTTCATAATACACTTATCTAAGCCTTTTCAGAATTTTAGCTTTTTATGCTTCATGGTTTCTATCTAAAACATTAAAAAAAAAATCCCAGGCAGTAATTTCAGACATTTAAATCATATGCAAGAAAACTTAAACTGGGTATTCAAGACTGGAATCTTCAAAGTTATGAGTGCTTCTTTCTGGATTCTTGTTACCTACTTGCTACACTGCATTCCCAAACATTGTATACTTTAAATTACATTTGCAAATAAGTGCTGCAGATGTGAGCAGTGCTTCAAAACTGATTCAAACAAAAACTATTAGGTTTTATCAAAAACTATCCTATTTAGCATTCCAGCTTAAAGCGAATCATTTGCAGATATGTCAACTTTAGTAGTTCCAACTTCTTAATTCTAGCTTGTAATATGCTCAGGAAGAGACCTGCTCTGTATTTCCAAAATAGAATATGAATATGAAATGTGCATGATTTTTCTTCAGATCACAAAACAACCTAATAACTCTTCACTTGCGAGAAAGAAATGACACACAAATTTTCTAACCTCACTGACCAGATTGCTGATGAAACCTCCCTTGCACTCTAGCACTTTCTTTATCACATTTATGACACGTTCAGAAGCAAAGACCAAGTGTTATTAATATAAAAGGAATGATTAATTTTTTTGCAAGTTGAAGTGTTAATATTTAATTGTGACCTTTGTAGAAATACTATGGTTAAAATTGAAAAGTTAATAAAACTTCTATTCTAAATAACAGCAGATGGCCATGTAGTGAATACAAGCTTAAAATCACTCTTGGGGCTCTATTATGTTCACAAACTGCCTCAGCTATCATTTCCTGTGTATGTTGCTGATGAGAGAAAAACTGAACTCCTGTTTCATGTAGTGCACCTCAGCTGAGTATCATCTGACATGAAGGGCTATAGACAGCTCTGATTTCTAAACAAATCCCCAGTAGAGGAGCCTAGCATATTCAGTTAAAAGGCATTCTATTAAAATTACAGTGGGGCTTTTTCCTATGAAAATTTTCATTAATATAGTACAGATTAAAAAGCCACATGATAGTAAAAGAAATACTTTCATTCCCTGGAGTATTGCTTCTGAAAATGACAGTGTTGAGCCAACTCACCTTGCAAAAAAAATGGAGTTGAGGTAACTGAAACAAAACATTCAGTGAAAGAGAAACTCATATCTGATGCCTTGGAACTTGGACAGTGATCCCAGTTTCTAAGAAAAAGGAAAGGCAAAAGCAATATACAGCAGAAGGAAAGGTAGCTTGATAAAGGCAGTAGAGCAGAAGAGGTAAGTAGACCCAATGAAAAAACAGGTGATATAGCTGAGATATGCAGAAAGCAAACATTCCTTTCTATTTTTGTGTGTTCTTTTTGAATAGCTCAAACCTTACTGACTCTGGCTGAATTTTTGCTGGCTTCCTTAACCTAATACCAGATATCCACAGGAGAACTTTTTATTTTTGTCAAAGGCAGACAATGCAGGTGGCATATTGTTATTCTTTATTTAATTTCCTTCTTCTTCTGCAGGCAGATATTTTTAACCCTTATTAAGTTTTCCTTTTTCACTTCCAAGACTATGCTATGCTCTTTGGGGCAAAAAATAGGAATGAAAAATGCATTGAAACATGTCTTTCTAATAATATTCTCACCAACATATTTTTTTCCTTTTGTCCCTTGCTGATTCTCCAATAAATGCATAAAAAACTTACCAAAATGATGGTGTGGAGCTTACTAATATCAATACAATTTAAATACAATTGCTGCAATTTTACCTTACACTGGAAAGACAGATGTGTGGAATAATGTCTAGCAAAAGTGCTTCCCCACAGTGTCTGAATTAGACTTTAGGGAGTTCCTCAAGTTCATACTTAAAGAAATATTATAGTGGATATTTTAACAAAGGTAAGAATTTAAACCCATGGTGGTTTGACATAATGTTTTGACTGTTCAGCAAATGGGGCTTGGTCTGACCACAGTATATGGTGTAAACATAGAAAAGGGTGTCAGCAGAGTACATGTGCATGTGTGGGGTCTGCCCTGTGTGCTCTCAGCCTGCAGCACATGGTGAGGCAGAGGTGGCCTAAGCTACAAGCTCTCTTTAGCTTATTTTTGTAAAGGTACAATTTTCTGCTTTATTTCCTCTCAATGTTGGGAGAATCCCTTTATTTTTATTGGCTCCTTTCTTAAAACCTCCCACTGAAAACAGAGTAACAGATTAGCAGGGGCACGGCATAGGAAAGAAAAGGGGATGAGAGAGAAGCACATAATCAGCTAAGCATGTAGAACCTTTTGCAGACAGACCCATAGGACAGCCACAGTAGTCCAGCGGACCCTGAAACCTGCCAGAAGAGATTTTAGATCCCTTCTTAGCTGTTAACTCTTTTGGATGCTTCAATGCCTTTGGTTCCAGCCGTAAAATGACAAAGATAATCAAAAGGCAATGCTTGCAAATGTCACAGATTATCAGTGTGTCTGGGGCACATAACACATAACGAAATAGCCAGAGATATAAAGGAAGGGCTGGGAACGTAAAGCATCATGTATGGGAGGTTTGCTAAACCTATTAATTTTAACCACCAGTATTTTTATGAATATTTCAGGACCAAAAATCTTTTCTGATGTCCTCAGGGATCTTAGGGACCAATAGTCTATCAGAAAGTGTGGCAAACACTTACCAGAAACCTGTCTGTAGCTGGGAAGCTGAAGAATTTCTTTGCATTTGTGTTCACCGTAAAGAGGCTTCAACACCATTTGTAGAGAATGCCGTAGCAAGTCTGCTTGAACCCAAAATGTCAGAAAATGTGTTGATATTATATAATATATTTATTGCTATTCTCTAAGGCATATATTCTATAATAAGAAATCTTCAGATGGGGATTGTATGTATATGGGTACATATTATAATGAAACTGTATCACAAAAGTTTTGATCTTCAGTTTACAGAGCATGACTTATCACATGGATCTTCCTCCATGTCTTTGAAATACAAGGTTGCAAATAAGATGTTAGTTTTTAAAAGAGTTTCCTGAATGCTCTGTCAGTCTGATGTGTTCCCACAAGCTAGGAAGCTTTGTGGAACTTACCATAAAAGAAATTAATCAACAAACAATTTGGCCAGTATAGGCAGAAGTGTTAATATGGGTTTTGCACAGGGAACTGTTGTTTCAGGTAAATTATTTGAAATAGTCATTGAGCATGTGCACAAGCATGAGATGAGTGTTCTGACATTTCAGAGGCTTCACCAGTCTTCACCTTACTTGTGATCAGCTCAGCAAGAGCAGATAAATATCTAGCACAGATAAATATCTTCTTAAAAGATAGCAAAAGAAAGATAGGAGTAAATGGTTGTTAAGGGAGGGAAAATAGTGCACCCTACAGAGACTTGTGCTAAGGCTTGTTCTATTCAGCATGTTTGTGCAGGATCTAGAAAAGGTGGTAGAGACTGATAAAGCTTGATGATGTTAAATTATTCAGTGTAGTAAAAATGAAAGCTGGTTCTGAAGAGCTGTGGAAGGATCTCACAGTGTTGAGTAATTGGGCAGTAAAATGGGAGATGAAATTCAGTGCTAATAAATGCAGAGTAATGCTGTTGGAAGAAAACAACCTTAATTTTACAAACATGATATTAGCCTCTGAGCTGTTACCACACAGTAAAGAAATCCCAAAGTCATAATAGGTAATTCTAAAAAAACATTAGCATAACACACAGTAGCTGTTGAAAACAAACAAATTAACAAAAGCAAAACAGAAAGCAAGGAATTATTAGGAAAAGACCAGAGCACAAACAAAATGCAACAGTAAATCCAAGTGTCCTCTGTGTGGTTTTGATGCTGATCTCAATAAGAATTGAGAAATCTACGTGCATTTGATGTTCTCCTTTTATCTATGTAGATCTGAACACATATCCTCTGTTGCAGTGTCTGGACCTTAGAGAATCAGAAGTGGGTGTTTTTGCAATACTTCCTTTTGAATTTTTTCACTGTGCAGGACTGCTTGCATGTACATGTGTAACCCTTCAGAGCAGCCTTGGTGTGAATGTAAAAGCCAGTACAATAAAAGCGGTGCAAAGATAAGCATCAATGAGCAGGCTCACCAGGACACATGAAGTGTGCATGGATGGATTTCAGAAAAGATTTCAGCTGCTGATGATTGAGTGGATTTCAAAGGAAACATTGAAATGAGACGACGTGACTACAAGGGCAGGTGAAGATGGGAGACAAAATGAGAAGATGTTTTATGTGCAGAAACAGCAGCAGAAGTCAATAGCAGCAGCTTGTCTGGTTGTTCGGATGCTGATTTGAGAAGTGTGTTGACAGAGTTGGCTTTCAAACAGTCTTTGAAGAGGAGGTGATGGTTCTAGTTGAAGGCAGGGTGACCTGAATGAAAAAAAAAAGAAAAATACCTAAAATTGTTCACTCAAGCCTAATTATGTATTAGAACAGTGTCCAAAAGTTGTCCCTTCTGAATAGCAAACTAGGTTAATGTTTTAAAATAACCAGAGGGTGGGCGATGGTTGAGCTCTGGAGGCCTGGGTGGATATTCTGCTTCTTCACCCAGAGGAGGCTGTTTCTAGAGCTCAGAGAGTCCTAATGGGAAAAAAAAAGTTAGCAGTAATGTCCTCTGGGGAGGTGTGTAATAGGTGAGAAGGAGAAATCAGCACAGCATCTGTGCTGTGCTTTACAGAGATTTTACTCTCAGAAGAAAAGAAAATACTGAGCATGATGAGAAACAGAGAAGTTGTAGACAACAACCAGTTCCAGGGGCTGAAATTCCAGCTTTTTCATCTTACATTTCCTTTTAAAAAAGTATTGTCAAACAACATTCTTATTGTAAAATAAAATAAAGCTGTCCGGTTGCAAGAATACAAAGGTTCAAAAACAAACAAACAAACAAACAAAAACTGAGAGGCAAAAGAAAATGAAAGTAATTGCCTGTGAGGAAAACAGCTGAGGTGTGTGAAGGGGAACTTGTCTGGTCACCCAAGCTGCCAGCTTTCCTGTTGAAAGCTGAGGAGGATGACAAGAGCATCAAAAGCAAATAGATGCCGGCAAACTGGAAGCCTGTCTCATTTTCTTTCTATCTTACTGAAGACCTTCACTCTTTTCCTTTCTATCTCAAATCTTCAGAGGTTTCTACCTTGTCTTCCATCTTATCACCTGCCTTTGTGGGTAATTCTCCATTCTGAACTCAGTCCTTTCCTTAGCCTAGGTCCTGCTCCCCTGTGGCACAGACCATTTATTTCTTCCCTTCTTTCTGCAAGTTACTTCCTTTTCGGTCTCTCTTCTACCTTAGCTGTTTCCCCAACTTTTTGCCATCAGGTAAATACAGAAGAAGAGACACTGAGCCAGGTAACAACAAAAAAGCACATTATGGGGCAAGTTCTTTGCATTTCCAACCCCTGACGTTTTTTTACTGACAAACCCTCCATAGAATGTAAATCCAAATCCTTCCCTCTGACTGCTCAAAGAAAGGTCTTTGCCCTTGGAGTCATCGTCACTTTTCTTCAGACTTCAAAACAGGTTTGGCAGCCTTGCCTTTTCCTCAATGAGCCCCCAAGCCCTGTCACACTTGTGCAGGGTTTCCTCCCACAGCTATGAGCATGTTGAGCCAACAGCTATAATTTTCTAAGAACAAAACTATAGAATTATAGTCAACAGACATGAGTTGACTAACTTCTGCACTTGGGTACTTTAGGCTTTCTGAAAAACCTCTTTTGATGATGGCTCCTTTACAATTACAGTTGTTTCAAAAAAAAAAATAGGCCAGTTTTTCCTTTTGAGATAGTCTCTGATTTTGATGATCTACTAATTACATTATGTACAAAAGAAATTCACATATGTTTACACAACAAACATTTTTGGTAGTTGTGTAATTACAAAGTCTGCCATTAAATTAGTGTTTCACGTGTTTATGTTTTAATTATTAACTGTGGCAGAATGTAGCTAACACAGAAAACATGTAATTTCTATGATAATAACTGAACACAATTATCTGAATATCTTTCTATAAACAAAATGTGATTTTCATTTGGATTCTTCCTATGTATTAGTTACATTTAGAGTAATGAAAAGAGCCTGGCATGCTTCCTCTTCACTGTGGGGGTTGTATGGCATTTTATATTTTGAAATCTACTATGCTAAAAGTGTTTATTTACATTGTCATGATTTAACCCCAGACAGCCACCGAGTATCTCACAGCTGCTCACTCACTCCAGCAAGACTGGAGAGAGAATCAGAGGATAAAAGCTGGAAAACTTGTGGATTGAGAGAAAGATTGTTTAACAGGGAAAGCAAAAAACATGCGCACAAGCAAAGTAAAACAAAGAGTTGATTCACCACTTCCCATGGGCAGGCAGGTGTTCAGCCATCTCCAGGAGAGCAGGGCCCCATCACATGCAGTGGTTACAAGAGAAGACAAATGCCATCACTTCAAACATCCCTCCCACCCCCTCCTTCCTCCTTCTTCCCCCCACTTAATATGCTGAACATGACATCATTGTCTGGAATATCCCTTTGGTCAGTTGGACTCAGCTGTCCCAGATTTCTGGTGTCCTCCCAATTTCTCATGCACACTTAGTTTCCTCACCAGTGTGGCAGTATGAAAAGCAGAAAAGGTCTTGGCTCTGCTCAACAACTTAAAAAAATCTCTATATTAGCCCCATGTTCAGCACAAATACAAAGCACAGCTCCATACCTGACACCATGAAAAAAAATTTACCTCAGACAAAACAGCACATAATGGAACTTCATGTAAAATCATATGGCATGATGTAAAGATTTTAATATAGATCTTGCCTCCTACTCATCCATACATTGTTGTCTGTATAATAGTTTTTTGTGATTTTTCTGATGTACCAATGACCCATATGTCCACTATTAACTAATAGTCAGTTTTGTCCCCATTGTTACTACACAAGTTTCCTCTCCTTATCTGTGTAGTCCTAATAATTTCATAATACACTTCATTACTGACCCTGTCTTTACTGTTGTCTATTTTTTCTCAATTTTGTTTTCTCAGATTTTCACAGATTTAAATTATTGGATCATGTGATATGAAATAATTTCTTAATGAAAAAGTGCCTCATCTTACTGAACTTTTAAAAAATTTTAATATGGATTGCTCAATTTAAGGTATTCTACAGAAAGGTGAGTAGTGCATCTTAAAAATCTAAATATATTTGTCTTCCTATCAGTTTGAAAATTATGAATTTTCAATTCTTTGTTGAGTGACAGTCTGGCCACCAAGAATTTATTCACTGAGGGCAGCAAAAACCAATCATTTCTTCAGTCCCCTCAAGATATTGGTAAAAATCTAGGTTAACTTTCCTAGTCCTAGTGAAACATGACAACACACTAACTCCTCTATGTACAGGGGTCTAATATTGGATTTCACTTAAGTAATAATTTTCCTTCTTTAGCCTAATAAAAATATTGCATGCGAGTTCCCGGGAGGTTTCCCCATAGGGTGTCACTCACAGAATGGAGGGAAGCATTACTGTAACTCCTGAAAGCTTCTTCCATGGTCGGTGAGCTGGGTGGCAGCTGGCAAATCTCGAAAATTTCCTGACAGCTTATCTGGTTACATGAGTTGCTCGGATTACAGGTTCTCCTTACAGCCCAGTACATCCCTGCTCCAGCAGCTTCTGGAGGTAGCCTGGTCTCAATTTCCATACAGCTTTGTTCCATCGCTCTGGGCATTGAGACTCGATAGCTGCTTTGGAAAAGCTGCCTTCGCAGACTATTCAAAAAGGCCACAGGAACAAACTCCTGACCACAGGGAGAGGGCTCTGGAGTCACCTCTCGTGGCACATCTCAGGCAGCCCTTTGAAGGCTCACTCCTTTTCCCATCTGACACTGACTGCAGCCCTCTGAGTTGTGTTACCCTCCCCTACTCTATGGCCTGCCCTCTTTCCCTGCTATTGGAGATTCCTACAACCTGGATTACCTACAAGTGAAGGAACTGAAGGATGTGAAAAACCTTTCTAACTTCAAGGCCATCAGGGCAGGAACCCAGTGGGAGGTGGAGGAGAGAGCAGGCTCCAGCAGACGCCTCACAGAGTGCTGTGGTGCTGGATCCACAGGGCACATACAGACCTCTTGTATAACTGGCGAAGGTGCAAACATACTGCGGGCTGCAACTACTGTGTCTGAGGGGGAGACAACTAGAGTTGTCTTCACCCTGACCCAATATTTCCTTTAAAAGAAAATACCACATATTAAGATCTGATTAGGTCACCTTTTAGTTTTGTTCTTGATTTATGGAAGGGAAATGAAAGAAATATTTGACTAAAAATGTCACCCGGTGAAAACTTCCTTACATGATACATACAATCATTTCAACAAGAATCTGTACACAAAGTAAAGAAACCCAGAATTTCACAATCTTGGTCCTGCTGAAAGATAGGATGAAACTGAACCTTCACATAGGCAAATATAATTTCTTCATGGGTCTCTCACCTATTTCTACCACAGCTGAATTTGATCCAAATTGCTTAACACTATTTTCCTTAAATATTCATTTTTCAGTGAAAGGGTTTATATAACCTGTCACCTTATATTATAGCTGATGTAAAAAGTTTGTGAGTGAAACCCTAAATGTTTTATCACCTGTCAGACATTTCAATGATAATAAAAAGTAACATCCTTTAAATTAATTAGTCGTGATTAGAACTTCAAGCCCACAGGCCACTTCATTATGCAAAAATTATAAGTTAGCTATTTAAATTACCATTAAATTGATTCTTATGTTAATTGAGATCTCACTTACAAGCCCTGTTTTTAATTTCTATAGGCTCTTATTAAGGTTTAATACAAGTAACTAAAATATTTTAACTAATCATTTAAATAATGATACTGAAAAAATTACAATAAATAATTTTCTCTGTTTATGATTTATAGTAAAAACAAGAATCTCTTTAATAAAATATATCAGACATAACTCGCAACCATATTAGCATGCAAATTATTGTGATTTTCTATCCTACAATTCAGCATAAGAAGACTGCTTCTTCTGCACACGCACAGAAGAGATCTTCTGAGATATGCAATGATTTGCAGAGATATTGAAAAGCAGATCTTGGATCATAGAATACAATCAAACCACTAATGTGGAATACTAATAGTGGAGATGAGTATTCAAATTCATGTAAGTCACATGTTAATACTTAGATTGGATTAAATCTTGGATTGTCAAGGGCTCTTTGCCTTGTCTATGGCAAAGTAGCAAATTTATTGGAAAATATGTGATTTGTTCCTAGAGTTAGGGCCTGCCAACACAGTAGTAGAACAGACTTGCTCATTGCTCCAAAATGTTTCACTTTCTTAGTGTGCTGTTAAACCATGTTGAAGTTTGGTGAACTCAGTTTATTGACCTTTTCCTTTTGGTTTCTAATATTTGCTATGAAATATCATCTGTTATTTAGTTTCTTTCCTGATTATTACCATTCTGAATAATGTAATACACATAAGAAATAGAGAGATAGGGTTATATCCCAGCAGTGTTACTGGAAATGGCTGTGCTGTCACTGA
This sequence comes from Taeniopygia guttata, assembly GCF_048771995.1. Taxonomy (NCBI): domain Eukaryota; kingdom Metazoa; phylum Chordata; class Aves; order Passeriformes; family Estrildidae; genus Taeniopygia; species Taeniopygia guttata. Next base: position 132,730,719 of record NC_133026.1, read on the forward strand.
TTCAAGCTGTTTCTCCCTTGGTCCTTCCCAGAGAGCTTAGGGCCCCTGTGACAAACAACATTGGCTAGATCTAAAAAAAAAAATACAAGAACGTCCTTTACATCTCAAATAGCCTCAAAGTTCTTGTTTGTATCTCCAGTTCCTTCAGACTTCTTTCATGCTCCAAGGCATCTAAGAGGTGCTTTTATTGCCTTGCAATTGAAAGTCTCTCTGGGGGGCTCTGACACAGCTCACAGTACATCAGGCATTTTCAATTGAAAAACCATCACAAAGAAAAAAGTTCCAGGACTCCCATCTGCCCGGTGGGACCCTGGGACATCTTGGGCCCAGAGTTCTGCACTGCAGAGGTAGCTGATCTCCTTTGAAGGGATCAAGTCCTGTGAGAGCAAAGCACTTGGCCTGGTATCTGAGAGTGCATCTTGGAGCAAACAGAAAGAGCCATGTGTTTAAATATTTTCTCTGAAACAAGTGCTGCTTTGATACTAGCTGATGCTTTGAAGACTTGATACTTCATTGTCAATACCATGCATAGATAGTTAAAACTTCTAAATACACCAGACATGATAAAAATACTAAATATAACTAAACTCTGAAGATTTTCAGATAAACTGGATATTTTCAACTTTTCTTAGAGATGGAACATTTTATCCCTCCTACTATAGCTTTAAGAGGTTAACCCTCAAAGGCTGATGGGCCCAGAATTCTCTAAATCACCACTGGACAATGCAACTGATATTGTTTATTGTGTAACAACATCTTTCATCTGACAACACCCTACCTTGATTATTTATTCTCAACAGACATATTTTATTATGGGACTTCCACTTGACATTGTTTTAAAGAAGAAAACCAAAATAATATTTTTTTTCTAAACTACTAAATACTGATCTTCAAGCAAAAATAATAAAGTGCTTCAGATGGTATCAAGGCTCATATATTTAACAGTTTAACTACACCTGTCATAATTCCCATTAGTCTATTAGTGAAAGAGAAAAAAAATCTTAAATTAACTTGACCAGAGGATGTTTTAACTTCATTGCCTTAGATCACATTTCACTGTTGTGTGTTAATAGCTTTTTTTTTTTTTTTTGAAGAATGATATGTGAATGGATTAATCTTACTGTAAGTAACAAGGGTCATTGGAACAGCAGATCTATAAAGGGTCAGTACAGTACATCTAAACAGTTAAAATCAGTCTCTAATATCACAGTGGTATAACCCATGAAATAATGTTAATTTTCAAACTTTATTTCTTTATTTTATATTTGTTGGGTTTTTTTCTCTTCATACTCTGAGAATATAAGTTATAGCAGCATCCAAGGGCAACACCATAACCAGATTGGATAATTAGTTGCCTTATAAATTTTAATTTCTGAGATTTAAAGACCAATAGTAAAAAAGCCCCTCCAAATAAACAGTAGTTTGGCATCTTGAGCATCAAAAATTCAAGGCATCCAGACTTCAAGGATTTTGCTTGGGATTGATATGAAATTTTAAAATAAATTTTCAAAGATAATGGCTCTGCTGGTTTTTTTTTGTTTGTTTTTGGTTTTGTTTTGATTTTGTTTTTTGTTTTTTTCTATTAAGGCTTCTTTTACTGGCTGTGTAACTTGAAAAGGTTGCCATGTAAGCAGGATAATTTGGCAAGGAAGTTGCTCATAAAGTGTTTTAATTACTTTTAGCATTATATATAAAGGTCTTTTTCAAATTGCCAAGATGTTTTAGTTGGAAAAATGTTTTCAACACATTTCAGGTGGATGCTTTCTTAGCATAATCTGCCATAAAATACTTGTTTCATATAATACACTTTCAGGTACCTACCGCTTAAATGTGCTCAAAACTTCTTAAATACTTTTCTTGACTAAAAATGAGGCAACTATCAGATTTTGCAGGTATAACAACAGCACTTCAAGCTACAACAAATTAAGGCAAGATTGTACTACCTTAACTTGCATTTTTAAAATGCAAATAGATTCACACCAATTTTTCACATCAATATATAGCAATTTTCAAGTGAGATTTCAAAGCTTCTTCACAGAATCATCACTCAGCCATAGGAATATGGAATGAATGGAGTTGGAATGACAATTAAATATCATCTACTTCCAACCTCCCCTCCGTGGGCCAGGACACCTTCCATTGGACCAGATTGCTCAAAGCCCCATCCAGCCTGGCTTTGAATACTTCCAGGGGTGGGGCAGCCACAGCTTCTCCAGACAACCAGTTCCAGTGCCTCACCACCCTCACAATAAAGAATTTCTTACTAGTTTCTAATCAAAGCCTACATCCTTGCAATCTAAAGCCACCCTTCACCTTATCCTATCACTGTGTGCTCCTATAAACAGTCCCTCCCCAACACTCTCGTAGTTCCCTTCAGGTCCCCAAAGGCTGCCATAATATCTGCACAGAGACTTTTCTTTTTCAGGCTGAAAAAACACAACTCTCTAAGCTTCTTTTCATGGGAGAAGTGCTCCAGCCCTCTAATCATCTTCATGACCCTCCTCTGGACTCACTCACCAAGTCCACATACCCTTTATGCCAGGGTCCCCAGAGCTGGGCACACAACTCCAGGTGGGCTTTCATGGGGAAGGAGTGGAGGAGGAGAATCACCTCAATCCAGCTGCTGGCCATACTGCTTCTGATACAGCCCAGGATACAGTTGCATTTCTGGGCTGCAAGCGCACATTGATGGCTTGTGTTGAGCTTCTAATCAACCTCAAATCCTTCTCAGTCCTGATCTCAAACCATTCTCTGCCCAGCCTGGATTTGTGCTTGGGATTACCTTGACCCACATGTGCTTGGCCTTGCTGAACTTCATGAGATTTGCACAGGCCCATTTCTCAGGCTTGTCAAATTCCTTCAGGATGGCATTCCTTCCCTCCAGCATGTCAGTCACACCGTACAGTTTGGTGTCATCAGCAAACCTGCTGAGATTGCACTCAATCCCACTGTCCTTGTCACCAACAAGGACACATGTTAAACAGTGGCATGATCTTGCCTGTTACTGATGTAGGAGACTGACTACCTGGCATTCCTTGGGTATTATTTTTCCTGTTTTAAAAATGGGAGTTTATTATGCTTCCCTTTCTCTAGTAAATGGGAATGTCACTGGACTTCCAAGGTGTCTCAAATAAGATAGATTGTGGTTAAGGAAAGTTTTACCATCTTCAGTTTATGAATGGATAAACAGCATAATAAAAACCCCCAAGTTGTTGGCCAGTGTCATACCAGGGGAAGAGAAGGCTTCTTCAAAGTAGTAACTCTGATGTTAACATAGCTTTGGACAGTAGAGTGCCCACAGTTCCCAGAAAAAAATGTTGTCTTCTATATTGAGCTACAATGAGAAGGACATATTTTTTAAGGGTCCTTCTCCCCCACCCCACTTCTCCACTTTCCTTTGACTCCTATGTACTACTGGATGTAGATTTATCTACAGAAAGGGATAAAAACTCTGCTGTCTTTCCGAAGTCTGACCCTTCTCACATATCTAGACTAGTGTTCCTTATCCCAAGTCCAATATATTCATCCAGAGATATTACACATTAGATTATTTCAAAATACTATTCCTCTCACCTTTATACTGTTCAGTATGGGATTTGTTGTTTTACCTTGGCTGGTTAATCAGTCATAATGTTACCTATGTACTGTGAACCAAAATTTATTAGAGAGCTCTCTAATGAGGCTACTCAGTCCTTGATGGAAAATATTTCCTCATGAATCTACATTGGAAATGGCTTCAGGGAAAGATATCTCTTAATAAAATAGTGGTATAGATTCCAGTTTCTAGTATCCAACAAACAAGTTCAGTGGCTCAGTGGGGTGCAATAAATGTCAGTCTTCTTCAGTTGGGAAAAAATCACAAATAGCTTCATGATGCAGATAATAGTTCTCAAATAAATTGAGTTGTGGTTTCATTAAACAACATCCTTTACTTCTTTCTCCTATTTACCTGAAACAGCCATAACTAGGATTAACTTATGTGAGAATATAAAATAGAGAAACAGTCTCCAAAACTGCAGACCCTAAAGCTTTGTAGGGATTTAAAGATTATAACCAACACTTTGACCTGGCAGTAGATGGGCAGCCAGGGAAAAGCACAGACTACAAGTACACAGTACCATTCTGACAAAATGAACCATAACATTCAATACCAGATAAAGCTTCCATGGACATTGGCCTCCCAATGTTGTGCTGTGTGTCAGCTCTACTCTTGGAAGACATTAATGCTGTAACATTTCCTCAGCATCTGATACCTTAGCAATTTAGTTAAATAACCCAACTTCAGTTACCATCTCTCTGCAGATGAATCATATACATGTATCTCTAATGCTCTGTCCTGAGACTGATCTTTGTGCTGAAAAGCTAAACCTTTATATCTCTTCATGGATGTGGCTTTCAACTTTAGTGCATGCCTAAGAAAAATCTTGTTCTTTTCTGCCCCAGACTTTTCTGCATTGATACAAGCAGTAGCACCTTCTCCCTGCCATTCACACCACTAACATGGACATGATCCTTGCCTTATGCCTTTGATTTTTAGTTTTCATATCCAAGCAATGGCTCAGCTTTACATATTATGGCATAGAAACTTAAAAAATGGTGCAGGCAGCTAGGGAAGCTCAAGAAAATAATGAGACAACACTGGTCATTGTAGCAACTATTTTGCAGATCCTTGCAGAAATGGCAGGTTTTCAAAAGAATTCTCTTTATACAAGTGATTGTCTAGTCTTTTGCCGCTGTTGAGGCAGGACGGGAATGAGAAGACTCACTCAGAAGGCTGCTGAGAGTAAAACTCCAATTTATTCAAAATACACTGCTCTTTTATACAGAGCTTCACAAAGGCCAAATCTATTGGTTCTGAAGTGAAAACAATCTACACCATTGGTGCAGAGTGCTTGACGCACAGTGATAGAACTTAACTATAAATATTGCGAGAACAAGAGAGATAAAGAACTATTTACATTCTCTCCAGTTCTTTCCCAGGCATCTGTCTTTGACTGAATCTGAGTCCCACACTCTTTATCACCTGAGATAAAAAAGTCCTACTTGTCTTCATGCACAAGGCCCAGCCAGTGTCCACTCAGCACTCATTCAATACCTAAAAGGTGGCTGTTGACGCCCAGCAGGCCAACATTCTAGTTCTTGTGCTTTCTTCTGTACTGGACCTCCAGGATAAGAGAAGATGACATTGAAATACATGCCATCATCTTTTTGTCTCCAAACCATTGTCTCCAAACTCTCCTCTCCATGTCACAGTGCTCTCACCACCGTGCATGGACAGAGACTGCTTATAGGGCCCCTTTAAGGATGCTTTGCCAAGGACCACCAGGAACAACAGTCCAGTATCACAATTTGGGACTAGAGTCCCCCCCATTTTCCCCTGGGGCCGAGGGTCCAAAAGACAGAGATCGCTTTGCTCTGTTCTTGATCACATTTCACAGCATTTGATTGGTAAGTTGTATTTTCATGGGGCGCTGGCATTGTGCCAGCGTCAAACCATGACACTTTATGAAATGATTTTCCTTCTTCTCCTTTTTGTGCAGTCCCAACTACAATGCAGTCCTGGTCCAAAGCTAGAAACACCAGAGGCTTCATCAATATTGTACTGAGCATCAATTTCTCTTAAGAGCATCTGAAGTGCCCTTTATGGCTGTGACAAAGCACACAGGACTCGAGAGGCATGAAGATGAGGGAGAAACCCTCTATCCCCTGCAGTGATGGCAGGCCAGGGCAGCTGAGGGCTTAGGTCTGTCCAAAATGGCACATCAGAAAAGAAACTAATTTTTGTCCCTGAAGGCAATTGTGCTGAGGCTAAAAGAGAATAGCTGAAGTCTTTTACTGGACCATTTTTCCAACAACTTTTCCCTTCACCCTCTCATCAAAATATGTTTTGATATACATTTTCCAGTTTTTGAGGAAGGACTGGAAATTCTTAATATTTTTTCACATAAGACTCTTTAGGTGTATAAAAATATTTTGAAAAAGTTTAATTTAATCTTTTTCTCTGAATCCAAAAGCAAAGGTGATGTGGCAAGCTAGGATCTGCATGGAGGACCTTTGTGTACGATAGAAAAGGTGGGGGCTATGGGAGCCTTTGAACTCTAAGTCTGTTGGAGATGCCCTGGTTCAATGAGGAATTAATTCAAATAATCCTGTGGCCTGCATTATGCAGAAGGTCAGAGTAGAGGGTCACAATCATCTCTTTCAGCATAATAATCTGTGAATCTGTAAGACCATCTTTTATGGTTCATTTCTTTTAAATGCCAATGTTTATTTGTAGCTGTAATTCTATTTAGTATAACATATATAGCTGGCAGGGTAAGTAAATGCTAACACTTTTGCTCAAATATTCTTCATGAAAAAATCAGAAAGTGAATAATAGATGATGTGATGAACACTAACATCAGATATTGACCTAAAAGAAGCTCTAACTTCTCTTTCACTGGATCTTTTTCCTAGGCTAGAAACTTTTGTTCTTAAAATATTTTAACTGAGTCTAGGAGAAGACCTTGAGCTTCTGCATAGGGTCAGACTATATGAAATTTGATTTAAATATTATCAGAACTTTAAATATCTCTGTCACAGAGCTCAATATTTTTGGCAGTTAGAGGCCACCTTTATTCTGTGTAATGATGAGGGTTTGACTTTGTTTGATATTTCTTTTTTAGCCAAAAGAATGGTGCATCTTTCTTTAATTGTGATCCTCATCAACCGTTTGGCCCAGTAATACTATGCAAATTGAACTCTTCAAAAATTAATGCTAACATTTATTAAATAATGCATCATACAATAAGTTAATTTGAAATTCTAAGTTGAACTCCCTGCTCATAAGAGGGGGATATTTTTTTCCCTGTGCCATCTTCATAAAACATCTTTATAGTCTTTCTAAATACTTTGAATGTCATTCTTGGGTTTTGACAAATTGATCTCTACTGAGGCTATTCATAAGGAAACATTCTCTCCATTACAGAGCTTTCAGATATCCTACTCCTTGAATTCCCTCCATTCCCTCTATTTCAACATAATTATTTTTATTTTCTTAGTCTGAACATGTTGGAGACATGTATTGATGAAAAGCAATCATTTTGCTAAAGATAGAAAAGCTCAGAATACCTGTGACTACATCATCTGAAAACCAGCAGGAATTTTGCCCCTGGAATTATAGAAAACACAACTCACTTACCTGATGACATAATATCATACTCAAGGACACATGGAGACATGTCAAGTGGTGGCCATTTAGAGGACTGATCTTTATGGAAATATATATATAAAAATATATAAATATATAAATATATATATATATATATATATACATATATATATATATATGTGTATATATATAAAAATATATTTATATAATTTATATATCTCTATAAATAAATGCTTTAAATTTTATTTATTATTTTAGGAAAAGCAGAACTGGGGCCTGAAAGTAGATGACAATTTATACATATGTTCCTTTAGTTTGACAAAAGCAAATGTAGTTTCCCCATTTGCCTGTGTTTAACCTTTCTGAATGCTTTTTGAATATGCCTTTTCCCAAGTCCTGCTTGGGGTTTGTCCCTTTTTCTCATGTGTTGAATGCATACATGAGTCTGTCACTTTCCACTCACTCATTCAGTGGCCATGACCCAGGCAGGTGGTGAAACAGAGGCTGGTAAACTGAGTAGAAACAAACGCAACAAAAGGTAGTGATGTCTGTTCAGTAGAAGAGGGCCTTTGGAAACACAAGTCAAGATAACAAAACCATCCCTTGCTTGGCAATTTTCAAAGCCCTGAGCAAGCAGGCTGGATCCTCAGCCTCCTGGAGTCCTTGCTTGCTCACCAGAGGCAGCTGGGGCAGCTTTAGCCTGCTGTGCTCCTGCATGCGGCACTGAGAGAGCAACACCAAAGTCGGTATCTGGAGGAAATTCACAAAAAAAAAATTTAAACATTTCCTTTGACATAATATTGTCACTAGTGTGTATGGGGGGGGGGGGGGGGAAGGCATTATCAGTGGAATCATGAGTTTAGGTTATTTTTTTGTTTTGAGAATCTTAAGAATGTCTTCATGCTTGTGTTTCAGATGAAGGTAGACCTTTAGTTGGGGCTGCCTTTACCAGTAGTACTCAGTACTGTTCCCCAGAGTAGCAGCTTTGCCAAGCAGCTCCCCAGCAGTGGCAGCGTGTACAGGTCACTGGGAGCAGAATAACTGTGTGGAAGGTGACAGCTTGAAACATCTCCAGTCAGTTTCATCTTCCCTCATACAGTTTTGGTGGACAGAGATAACAGTGCAGCTAAGGGATATCACAAGGAATGTGTCAGCTGAAGTTTTGCTTGTGACTTGTGCTGATGTCTGGCTCCATTGGCTCTTTGGGCTGAAGCTGGATGTGCCTTGGCTATCTCCCTCCCAGGTGTGCTACTGCTTTCAGAAACTGAGGGGCCTTACTCATTTCTAGCCTGATGCACTTCCCTACTGGGGACGTACTTCTGTCTGTTCTATTGACTAAATATCACTTTAACAGTTCAAAAGGCCACTACTTTATGAGTGGCAAAATGTGATCTGTTTGAGTATGATGGGCTCCTATGTGAGCACAAATGATTTGGCAAATTTTGAAAGGAGAACATGTGGCCTGAATAATCAACAAGAGGAATTCACAATGGTTTGGCTTGGCTTGCCTAATTTTTGTCTCTGATTTGTCTGTTATAACCGCCACCTGTTCTTTTGTTTGTCCATAGATCTGCTTTTTTTTTTTTTTTTTAACTAGAATAGAAGATACACCATGGTAATTTAACTTGACTCTCTTCATAAAATAGAAGCTATAACTTCACTGCTTCCCATGCATTTTTGATGTAATGTAGCCTTTAGAAAGATTTCAATTGTAGCATTCCTAGTGACATCATCTCCTTAGGTAAAAACTTCTTGTACTTAACTATTTCCAGTGTTTATGGAATTACAATTATGCCATTTCTACTTGAAATTTTTCTGGTTTTACCTGCCATATACTGAATCTTGTTCCCTCCTTGAAAGAGCCCTCTGCAAGCAGAGACCTTCTGCCTGAGCACTTACTTGCAGGCTCTAATCAAGTTACTTATTTCACCTTCTCTTTGATGAACTGTAGAAATAAAGCTTTTTATCTCTCTACCAGGTGAGATCTACATTATCAGTCATTCCTGTGGCCCTTCACCAAAGTCCTTGACACTTTGAGGCTCGGTGTTTCAGCAACAGTTTGCACCAAGCCTATAACACCTTAGCTTTAAGGACATTCACAGGTAGACAAAGATAGATGCATACATTGGTAGACGAAGATGTCATCTGGGCACATATTATCAATCTTGTGCAAGAGTGAAACAATGGTTCAGTTTCAAATTCTGTGATGCCAAAATCTTCTGAACTTTTTTTATTCATATGGCGGAAAGCTGTATCATTTCACTAAGGTTTCTACATTTAACTTCAATTTCTGCTGCAAAATATCTACAACTAAACAAATTGAATTGTGTTAGTAACAATAGATGAAGAAAGATCAAGAGCAATGAAGAAAGAAAGGTTGTATCCTACAGGAACAAATGAAATCTGCTTCCCACAGGAAATAATCATTTTTCAAAGATAACTACGGTAGGGCAAAATGGAGATCTTCGAGTTTCCTTGGGCATACTGCAAGGTGAAACTGTACAGGTCATGGCAGTTCTTTTGAGATTCTTTTTCATTTCTAATCCAGTGCATGAGAGAGAGGAGGTCAAATAAAATGAAATAAATCCGTGTTTCTATGGAGCCATTTGCTACGAAACTCCACCTGCTACAGAAGAAGAAATAGGTTTGATTTTAATCACTTTTCATCAAATCACTTAGTCAAACCGCTCCATCTTCAAAATGAATCCTGCTGAGGGATTGTGTGAGCCCACAAAAAAAAGAAAAATGGCAATCTAGTTGGAAAATGCTTCCTATCATTTTGGCAGAATTGCAGAATGCTTCAATTCACAGCAGTATAGATCTATTTACTTTTGCATGGTGTGTATGTTCATGGTGTAATCATTATATTTAATTATTTACTTGGTGGTAATAAAGAATGTATAACTTCAGACTTAAATCTTCAGTAGCAATACACTTATGGGCAAGCTCTACTGTCCAGTTTACCCATGCAACATTCACACAAATTTTAACTCATGCTTAATCTGATGAACTAACCAACTTCACCTAATGCTCTCTCAGAAGCAAAGAGTGACAGTTTTGGGAGCTAGAACTATTTTCTCTTGATTGAGGGAGACAGTGCATGGCCTGATGAGTGATTTAAGTGCCTTCTTTCCTTCTGCCCCTTTTCTTTCTCACAGAAACTGCACATAAATGGTAATTTCCTCTACAAGTCCTGCCTGCATTATATTTCCACTCTGTGCATTGCTCTACATATGGAATTAATTTATTTCTCTGCCCATGGTATTCCCCGTGCATCCATTACCGGATAATCCACCAAATAATCCATATCTCTACATCTTTACATATCACACATAACATTGTTTTCTTATGGAGCATCCACCCAAAACTTCTCTTCTACATGACTAGGAAGAAAGAGTGACACTGCAAGCATTTAGTTTGCCTCAGCTGTCGATGTCTTTCTCTTAATCTCTAATGGTATTTTTATTTTTAAATGGGACTTAAGCAGAATTCAGCCCAAAACTCATGAATATTCTTTTATTCTCAATAATTTTTTTTCTCATGTATTCTTAAACAGACATTTATTCCTGGGATTCTTTATTCATTCATTCTTTCTTTCTTTCTTTCTTTCTTTCTTTCTTTCTTTCTTTCTTTCTTTCTTTTCTTTCTCTTTGCACAGCTTGTTTATTAAAATTTTAAAAATTGGAATTATCCCTGGGTCTTTAAGACAGCTTCAAATTTTTTTTTGATTCTGTTTTTTTTTTTCACCGAGCTCAGTGCTATTCTTTCTGCATTGTTTGTCTTCTGTTACAGGGTTATAAGATTCCTTCAGTCTGGTAAGGGAGAACATAGATTGAGTATACACAATTTGGTTTTAAATGTTGGACATGTGCTGTGCTATCTTTTTCTGTAGTGCAGCAGTAAATTCTTCCCATCACACTGAGAGGTAAGCATGTTCTATATTTCAAGTTTTAGTAAAACCATAATTAAAATGCTTCTTATGCTACAATATATGTATGTAGTACACAATTTTTATTTCTATAGCATACAGTATATAAAGAATAATATGATTACTCTAGATCTAATATAGGACTTCTCAATATGAATATGAATTATGTCCATGCAATGGTTTTGTATATCTATCTTTTATTATGTGGCACAATTTGCTTTATTTTCCTCAGGGCACAGCTTGAGCTCAGTTTCCACCTCTGATTTTTGTGTGGATAATAAAATATTTATAGTCTTCAAAATTAGGTGCTGAGACAGTGATTAGTGTGGTATGAATGAGCAACTGAATAGATAAGGGCGTGACATTTTGCACATGCATTAGCACATACTGAACTTATGCACGCAAAATCCCAATTTGTGTGCATGTACATGCTTGTGATTCCAATTTAGCAGTTGCTTTCTTCTTACCAGTGACATTCCTCCTGCAGTTTTACCTGCCCTCTGTACTCTTCTATTTGGAAGATATTTGGCCACGGCAGCTCTGCTGTGTGAGATACAGTGGCAAAACAGTTCAGGCAGGCTATGATTTTTCTAAGCCTTCATTCAAATTACAGTGTGATTGCCTGGATGTAATTTTCTGTGTGTTTCTTCCTTAGGTGGGTGATTAAAAGTCAACAGACCCTGAGAAGCCTGTGACATTCCAGAAGTGCCTTTGACCAGGTCCCTTTGCCAAAATATCTTCTCCCCACCCCACATCCTATACTGCACTCCCAGTGGCCACCTTTAACTGCAGACAATTTCAATGTCTTACAAAACGCTTACAAAAATTTTGGAGATGATTCAGGTCAGCGGTACTGTGTTAAGGTAAAGAAATCTCTAAAATCACTTCTCTCTATCAATTAAATTTTGGGATGTAACCTCAATTTCTATGCTTCATAGACACAGTAGTGAATTCAGTTCTTGCCTGCTTGTTTGGCCTGTTTTAAATCTGTCTATTTACAGGGCCCACAAAAAGACACTGCCTTACACAACCAATAATATCAGAAAGGTATAAGCTCTTTCAGTCTCCAAAGATACTGGATGCAGGCTTATTTCTGCAAGGAAGTATCCCAAAGTACATTGGGTTTGATCACAGCAAGCAAGTTATCTGCCTGCACAGAGCCCTTGAGAAGATAACCGTATTCTAGGATAATTAATTATTCTGTTCAGTATTTTTAAATATAAACACAATTTCTTAATGTTACGTCCTTGAAAATTGTTGTCTTTTTTTTTGTCAACAAGCTTATTCTATCAAAAACTGTGTTTTAATAATTACAAAGAACTTACAAATGATTCTACAACATTGTGAGTCTTTGAAAGTAGTAGATATTGCAGCCAAAGAATTGATCACATGATACTGACCCAAAGGGCTTGTCATTTGCATGTTTCTTTTAAACTAAAATGGTACTAAGTTAAAGTATCCCAGCTACTGCTGTGCATGATTCCTCTTCTAGTATCCTCTTTTTCTTAGTGCTTAAAAATCATTGTTTTGTCCCCTCCCAGAAGTAACACTGTCATTCTTGTGGCATATACATGTGATTATTATAATAAACTAGCTGTCAGCAATGTGATTAGCTGAAGCCACATTTATTTTCTCAACCAAGTTGAGAGGATTTGGAATGGTGAAGCAGCATTGATCATACAGTGTGTTTTGCCATTGAATATCTAATTTAATATTAGTTAAACTTGATCAACAATTCAAGAGTTTAGGGTCACATTATTAACAGAAAACATCAATCCTTTGGATAATTCAATTAAAAAACATCAATAAAAATCTAATTTCAAAAGTCACTAGTATACCAATATACCATATCCAGCCGACAGAAACTGCTCAGCCACCATTGAATCATTGCCTGTTTTAATAAGTATTCAGAAATTATACTGAGACTTCAAAAGAAATTGTAAGGAATTGTTAGCAGGTTTATTAATGTTTTATGTTTTATTAAAAGTTTGGGTGTACATTTCACAATGAGCAACATCAAAAATCAGACTTTCTGCCTGTAATTTTGCTTCCTCCTGTCTTTCTGCCTTTGGGATTCACTCTTTTCCTTTCATCAGCTGCCATTTTCAGCAGCATGCAGTAATTTCATGGCTCATTGCAAGCGCTGAAAACCTTTGAAACCACAAATGCTAACCTACCTGGCCTGCAGCCATTTAGGAAGAGATTAATTTAGCAAACAGAAGCAAAACACTTTCTACTTCTAGCCTGTGCATAATTTCACTTCTATCTATATTTATTTTACAGTGAGCAGCGTAATGACAATTTCAGTAATTGCAACTCTGTAAAAATTTGCCTACCTAGCTTATCTCACTATCACAAGACTGTGAGTCAGTCAGATTAGAAAAAGTACAGCATGTGAAACTGCATTGGTTGCCTTCCAAAAAATATATGCCTTATATAAAATTTAAGTGATGCTTTGCACTTATTTGTATACTTATCTACAGGACAATGGATCCTCCATGATGTTTGCTTGAGATGTGTATGTCTTTTTAATGCACTGTGATTTATGGGTGCTTTTCCCATACAAAAAGATCAGCAACACTAGTAGGCTGCAAGTGCCAGCCCATTTCTACAGACTTAGTTACAAATGGCTGTTATGGTGCTGTCAAGCGATTTGAACAGAACTGAAAGTCCATCTGGGGCAAATCTAAGCTATCATGCTTGGAACGAATTCAAATTCAAAATTAGCCTACAAACTGTTAGCTGAAAAAAAAGTTCAAAATGTTTTATTGTTTCAAATTTGTCTCAAAGATCAAATTCTCTAAGTAAACACAGAAACTTTACTTCTAATCCTTTTTTTATTTCATTTGACCAGCATATTAAGAACAAGATGCATAGTCAAGCTACTAAATGTTTATTCATACAGCAAGATAGAAACTACTTGATTTTCCTGTTCCCCTGTGATTTGTCTCAGTGCTGAGTATCCCACTTCTAACCGAGTGTGTTGAGCACTAAGGTTCCTATGTTTATCCTCTGGCAAATGTAAATGTTACAATAATTGAACCCAAAGTCTTTGTTGCTATGTGCTGTGCAAAAATAAAGTAGCAACAAAGAGTGGTTATAGCATATAACCAGGAGAAAAAAAATTTCTTTGTGATTTCTTTACAATTCCCATGTGTGACTTTATAGCCAGCATGATGGCCTCAGGTATGAGGAATCCCTAAGGTATCTCACAGCTCCTGACTTCTATATTGGTATCCTGGCACTGGTAGCAGGGCAATCTGGTGCTGCTTTCTGGCAGTCATTGCTCCAGGCTGAGCGGGTTGGAAGGGATTTCTGCAACCTTGAATGACCTTGTGGATGGCAGTCACTGGGTAATGATTTTGACTGCAGGATTATGCAGTGGTACTTCCTGCCATGAGGGGCTGCAAGAAGATTGCTGCCAATGACATGGAGGGAGATGGAGTCAAAGGGACTCCATCAGTGTTGGAGATGAAACCGTTTAAAGTGCACATCTTTCCAACTTTTACATGAGAGTAGTGAAAGAGTAATTGAATATCATTGTTAGCTTGCTTTGCTGCAATTCAGATACATTTAGATCAGCAAAAGGAAAGTGTACAGCATTAAACTTGTTTATGCAGTGTTTTTATAATAGCTAATTCATTTAAGCATACAGATACACAGACGGCAGTGGGATGACTGGCCAACCCACACAGATGTACACCTCCAATCTGGCATCCCATAACATTCATAAAATATGTCAACACAGCCTGGATTCCTTCCATAGTTTATGTTAAACTATTGGTGTTCATATCATACAAGCAAAATATTTCATGTTGTTAAAATTTGTGTCCCTAGTAAATAAATAGAAAAACTAAACACATTCCCCCTAAATGCACAAGCCGTGTGCAACAGCATTGAAGCAATATGTACTGTTTGTACTTCTAGTAACATTGCAGAAATTAACATTTGTAGAGCTGTTTATCATGCAGGCAAGTGGTAATATGGAAGCTCCTATGCTTTATTAGTGTTCTCTTTTTAGCTGTAATGTCCCTAGCACAGTGCTCTCTTTAGTTATCAGATTCTCAGTGTGTGGGACTGCACATCAGAGCAAGCAGGGAGGAAGAAGGTGAGATGAGAAATGTGACTGTGTGAGGGGAATCCCATGGCCTAGTGATGCCCCCATATTGCTGCTCCATAGCTTTGCATTGTCCCTTCCACTCACCCTGAATCTCCAGCTACAGACACCAGCAGTTGGTATAAACCATCTTTTTTTGGCATGGAGCGTCCTTGAGCAGTGGGAAGGCAGCAGCTCCCCTGAATATGAGTAAGTGCAGATGCTCTAGTGCAGGATAAAGGCCAAGAATGAGTCTGGTGTGCAGGATGAAAGAATAAAAACTGAATCCTATTTTTAGAACAGAATTCATCCAGCACCCTGAATGTAAATTCACAGACAGAAACCTCATAATCCATGGAGCTCTGAGAAGTCTGTGCACAATGCTGCTTCCCCTGCCTATGACAGCAGAATTATCCCACCTCCCCTCACCAGGATTATCCCACCTCTGCTTTGCAGAAGACCATGATGGTCTCAGCAGCTGCAGAGAGTCTTTGGGTTCCACAGAAGGTATTTCCCTTTCTAAAAAATAGAAACTAGAAAGCTTGTTGCAGAGTAATAATCGGTGGCTCTTCCTGGGGGCCTTTGACATTTTGGTTTGGTTTGGTTTTTGACTTGCTCACAGGAGATCTTTTCCAGACATCTTTTCCAAATTTCCTAAACATGGCTGCTTTAAATATTGCACCTCTGATATTTATATATTGTTATTCAATGATTAAATGTAATTTTTATATTTAGAGTGTTAAATTCTGTCACTAATAAATTATGTCACTAATCACGTAAAGTAAAATAGATAAGCATAGTACTGTGAAACACTATAGTATATTAATATGTAGTAAAATAGATCAATTGCCATTGTGTTTAATAAATAATATTCCCTATTAACACACTCCTCTGCATTTAAGTAATTCCAGAGCTATGACATAGACCAATCAAATGAATACATGGTAAACAAGCCATCATTTTGCTCAGGCCGTGCAATGTAAAATACTTACTGAAATTAGTGCTGTCTGCAGAAGTATTGTAAGATTAAGAAGATATTCAGGGGTACCTTCACCTTTCCTTGTTTAGAAAAGAAGCTCATCAAGATACAGGACCAGTGTGGAAGGAAGAAAGCTATATTTGATTGGTAATACACAGACACAAAAATACTTTGCTCTTAGACATGCAGAAGTCAGTAAAACCACATGCTGCTTGGAGAAGATTGAATTATCTTCAAGCACTACCATCTAATTAAATATGTATATATTTCTAGGGCCTGAGCTCTGGAAAGCATTCCTATTGAAGAGGGAGTTTAAGCATATGCTTGACTGCAGAATGGGGGCTTGGAGGAGGTATTAGTATGTGTAGTCAAAAAGTGCGTTCAGCAGATGAGAAAAAAAACTTGTTTCACAATCAAGACTGATGACAGTTTGCTATAGGTTAATCAATTGCCTCGTTTCATTACTTCATTTGAAGTTAGGGTTTTTTTCTGTTAGATGGTGCAAAACATTGTTATAAACAAGTAAATTGTTCTTTTTGATTAACAGATGGCTTGAGACTAGCCAAAAAATGATTATTTTTTTAATTAAAGCAAAAGCATTCCTTGTTGAAATCTTCTATGTCGCAGTTCATCCAAGGGAAAATTTATAAAAATGAAATTAATAAACTTGAGAAAAACAGGACATATAATGGAAACATGGATGCAGCCATAAGTATAACCATATAAACTATGCTGCTATTATTTACTATGGTAACATTATAAAAAACTACACTGTTTGGGCCATTATCCTTACAGTTTTCTTTTCAATACAAATCATTATATTTATTATCTGTCTTCTTGTATAGAGGGTACAGAAAAGGCCAATCAAAAGCAGAAGAAGCCTGCTTTTCAAAAGGAAATTGGACCTACCTCTAATTCTTCTTCTTTATCAAATACAAGGAGTGCAGACTTTTTTATGAAAAATTGTTTCATGTAAGATAAAAGTGCAGATTATTGGTGAGAAAATGACACACTTTTCCCTACATCTTGAAGATTCTTCAGTGATACTGCCAGTTTTCCTAAGACATTTTTACCTTATTCACAAATGCATTTCCTTACAGATTTCAAGCAGCAGGTGCTGAGGCTCTGAGTATTTATTTGGGAATACACTGCATAATTCAGCTACCGTAACTCAGAGAGATGGCTTAGCAATGTTGTATCTTAGAATTAATATTGTACACAGTATTGGAAAAATGGATGTTTTTAGAAACAAGCCTTTCTAATTTACCAGGTGAAGAGAAACAAAACTGAATTTTTGTTTGTTTCTCTCATCACTTCTTTCTTTCTCTGAGTCTGGAAAAAATATGAATCTCAACTCTATTATTCCTACCTCTTTGTAAATTGTTCTAAACACACCTGTATTATAATAGTCACAAACACACCTTTATTTCTGGGTATTATCAGAGTTAGTGACAGTAGTCTAGTAAGGACACAGAGCCCCAGTGCCTGGCTTACACAATTGCCTTTATAATTATGACTAATATATATGTGCCAGTTTTTTTAACCCTTTCAAGCTGTAAAAGGGATGTGGTAGAAGTTAAGTCACTCTTATGTACTGGCCAAGATGCAATACATGTTCAGAAAACCTTCAACATAAAAAAAGCGTTGATTTTTTTATTTAGAAAGTGTCCCATGACTGTTGACGCATCACTAATCTGAGATGAAACATCAATGCATGTGGAATCACTTTCTTTTTTCTTCTGAAACACCTGTTTGACATAGACATCAGTTAAATATAGCACAATATGATTAATCCACATTTATAGTAACTTTTTAACGTGTTCTATTTAGCTGTGGTAAGATACCATGCATTAAAAGTATGGTTGGGAACTGTAGTGAGTCGATATTAATACCAATGGTTTAATACTATTATCTGCATGACAACTATGCTTAATTCAGTAAACATTCCTGAAATTGTAAACATGGCCAGTATAGCTGTTAATAAAAGTAGGAAAATTGATTGATATGTTTAGAGATGCAGGGCTCTTAGAGACTATAGATCAGTTGTTTACTGATAACTGGCAGGATGTCCTGACTCAAATGCTACCAGTTCAGCTAAAGAACAAAAAGACACTTTATGACTGGTGCATAATGAAACAATGTTCTTTTTGGGGAGGGATTTTTTTCAGACTATGCTGCCAATTTAGGAGTATCACCTGCACACAAGACAGCTGTGTCAAAATTGGAAAATGACAGTGCTGCTATAACACGGTTGTGTTTCTAAAGTTAAACACCCAAAGCACTTCACAGCATTTGATGACTTCTTATGACAATTAAAAATTACTTTATTTAATAGAAAAGTAGACATTGAACATAAGAGTTAACCCAAATGGACCTTATATATTTTAGACTACCTATTGTTATTTCAGTGCATGTCAATATTGCGTGCTTCAAAAGAATGGCTAGGAAATGTTTATCAGTAGACAATGAAGACAAATAGATTGTTTATGACAGTATAGGGAATACATTTCTTGGCAAGATTTTGAAGTGCAGTCAGGAGGGTCATTCTTGTGGATGCTTTTGTTGACATTCATCATAACTGAACATCTAGATTGCTAAATATGTAGTGTTTTTGCACCAAGTGATTCTCCAGGTGCAGCATACTCTGTTTGTATTGGACTTTGATGGCACAGCCACAGAAGACTGAATGTTCAAATACTTCATATGCCACTGCTGCTTCTATTTTCAGTGTTTCTTGAATTGCTCAATGCAGTTTATAAATCACTACCAAGCTTTAATTTGTTTAATTCCCTCCTAATTTTTCTGAGTATACTTGGATATATTTTTGTCAACATTCACGACTTCCCCTTATTTCTGACATTAAAGCCTAGAATCATATTTTGAAAGCAAATAACCAGAACAAGTTTATATATATATAAAATGACACACAACATAAAAGAAGATTAATATTTCAGTTTTAGTTGATTTGCACATTCTTGGACAGTTTAGCTAAATTATTGTCTTAATGCATTAATTTTACCACATCACAAATCCAATGTCAGGCAAGGTAAAATCATGGAGCAGATATGATCAAGGAATATTGCTGTTGTGAGGATTACAGGAATATAGCTCATTTCATAAAAATATTGCTTTTTGTATCACCCCATTTTGCATATTAATGTCTCATTAGTACGATAGGGAATTCCAGTTTTTACAAGGCCTATAAAAATTGCTGAACAATAGGCAGTGAAAGGAAGCCTGGAGAAAGAAAAGGCTCATCACTACCCAGACCCTCTATTTCAGCTATTTCAGCTGTTATTTCACAATGCACCAGAACTTCTACAACTAGTCACCAAAAATAATTGTCTCAATGTGTGTAACCATTGCAGATAGTACAGCACATTTTATTTATTACTGAAGTTAATAATGGTATTGTGTTTATAAGACTTACAAATGACATTTCCTTTATTTACTGCAACTTACAAGGCTGTTTGACTCTACCCCGAGCTTGCCCTAAGGAACCTGTTCATGATATTTATCTTTTTCATTTTAAGTAACCACTGCTTCTTCTCTTTCAGAACAGGCTGGCTTTGTTCAGCTGCTCAGCTGCTGAGCCCTGCATCGAGCAGTGGTAGCACAGACCTGCACAGCCTTCCACCATGCTTCATCCTTCTACAAATGCTCAGGCTTGTAACCATATGCAAGATTTGGATTAGTAAGAGCACACGTATTTTTATTCCTTGCATAGGTTCATCACTGGTTGAAAGTGGATATAAAATAAAGACTCTTCTGATTTGGCATAATCTCATACCTACTTCACACTCATCAGTGTGAGTTCACAGCTGGTTCAGAGCAAAACAAATTCAGGCATTATCAGCACAGATACATTTTTACAGAACAAAGTATTGTCAGCGTGCCACACTCTCCATGTTTGATTAATGTGCACATTCAACAAAAATCAGGACGGTCCTTCAAAGAGCTCAGTTCATGTAATTGAGGCCAAATTTTAGGAACTGCTGATTGGTGAGGTGACTTTGAAAATGTGGCACTTTACACACAGATCGCTGCCTTGCTGCTTTAATGTCATACAAGATGTCAGATCTTTTTGTGCAGATCTGTTGTTTGAAGATGGAGTCTTCAGGTGCACACAAATGAGGGGGCATCATCATTGCTCTCATATATGCTTGAATAACAAAAATGAATTACTGAAATGTCACAACAGTTCTGTAATGCAGATACTAACACCCTAGACTGGAGAAACACTGGAGAACTTCAAGAACCCCATTGTGAACAAAGAGTAAATATCTTTGACTCCTGATTTGAAGTCCAAAATGCAGAGAATAAATACAAGATGAATCTTGCAAACAGTTAAGTGACATTAATGAAGTCCAAGAAAGTGCAACTCACAGGATAAGAATCCAAGAGGAGGAAGCTGGAGGTCCATGATAGGTCAGGGAAACAATGCTAATGGAACAGATATGTGAGGGGGCCTAAGTTACAAAACCAGAAGCTTTGTACATACACACTTCTCTTTTTTGCCTTGTGGTCTAGCCGCAAGACAACAGTCCTTCTCTCCTTTTACTAGAAATATTAACATTTTAATCAAATTTATATAAATGAAAAAAGGTCAGAAATATAAAAATACAAATAGAAGAGAAAAATTTTGGGTGAAAATTTTGGGAACTGGATTCCAATCTAAATATTTATGTATAGAAAAACTAGCTAAGAATTAATGAGATAGTTAATGTAATGAGTTGAAAAATGGATTTTGGTAAAGCCCATTTGGATTTCCTAACTATAATATTATAGATACAATGCAGAGGAAGAAATATATCCTTAAATGAGTCTAAATGTAAATATACCCTCACTTCCATTTGGCTAAATCAGAGAAGAAAGCATCTTTGTTCTACTACATTTCAAAGGGCATTCAAGAAGCTTGGCACTGCATGTATATGAAAACCCCACCCTCATCATTGCTCTCAACATTGAAATCCATTATAGTCACTAAAAAGAACTTGGCACACAGATATCTGAAGATTAAAAGTATTTGGAGATGTTTAAATCATCAACCATTACTGATATGTACTTCAAGAGAAATCACCTAACATTTAGATCAGATACGTACAATCCAATCTGAAAGAAAGCTATTAAAATTGTTCCTGCTCTCCTTTGTAAGTTTGCCAGTCTCACATGGTATGATGCATCATGTTGGCATACAGCATGATGCTGCATAAACAACAAGACTGTATTGTACATCATCAGAAATATGTGAAAATTCATTTGGATCTGCCACCAGCTGTCCATTTTGACAAGGAATGTATCTGCTCCAGCTTAATTAGAGAGGATGAAAGCAGGGCGTACAGGTCAGGCTCCCCGGTGCTCTGTCACAGACATTTTCTCTATAAAACATTCCACTTCCCACTTCAGTGTCATCAGCCATATCTGATAAAACAAAAGTAGTCACAGGTTACAGATGCAGAGTGACTTAAAAAAAGATATTCACATTTTGTTTTCCAGGTCAGCTGAAGGAATATATTCATCTTTCCCCCTTACTCAGTGTCAGAGATGGGACTTTATTGACTTCAGTGTGGTACCTCCTCATTCAGAGCAATGTAGGAGATTAAACTCAAAATTCTGGGAAAAATTCTTTTTTGACTGTCATTCCACTTTGTACCTAAGATGTGGCCTTTTGTGCTTGATTTTTGTATATTTGTGTAGGGTATATATATGTTTATATACTGTTATACAAATCAGGATTATAATATTCTTCATACAGAATCTTCCTCTGTCATTAAAAAGAAAAAAAGAATCTCTCCTTTCTTCGTACATTTATTTTTAAGGCTGCTTTTTCATTTTTTATATACTTCCAAAAAGGCAAGGAAAATAGATTTTAAAAAATCCTTTCAATTTTTTTATGTCCTTAACTTCATACTGCAACAAACAGTGCAGTTCCATGTTACAAAGAAATTGCATCACTACAAGCCCACCCAGATAGTTTGTGACCTGTTCTTTTGCTAGTCTAAAGGTGACTTTCATTTTCATGTTGACTTTACTCTGTGCCCATTTGGAGGTTCATTCAGTGAAATAAAATTGCCTTGTAATTATTTCTACTTAAAGAAATATGACAGCTAGAATTTTTATGTTAATTAATCTTTGTGGTTTTTTCATTATTGTGCGTCTGCCTATCATAAATTTCCTTGCAATCCAGTCTTAATACATTCTATAAATTATTTTGGTTTCTTTCAGGCCCATCATGCCTTGCAAATTGTTGACTTTGCACAGATTTCTGTTGTTTGCTGTAGTACCACCACATGTAATTCAGCAGGAATAGTCTGCATCTCTGAAAATACACAATTTGGAAGGTTACTCATCAGAAATGAGCCCACGGTCAGAGCACAATCATGTTACGAGTGTCTGTAAAAAAGTTAAAAGACATTTTAAAAAGCTAAAAAGTAATATCTAATCCAGGGTATACTGGACTGAAGGGAACAAAAAGGGCATTACGTTTCTTCTTGTTTTGCTGGCTCAGTGAAATTAGGAAGCCACTGTTTCCTCACCTGCATGCCCAGTAAAGGGCCATCTGTTTCCTGTTTAAATGTAATATCTCTTACATGGTTTTTCCAAAACCCCTCTTACATTAATCAACGCAATCCCAATAAACAGAAACACCAAATCTTGCTTATCTGTCTTACTCAAGAAAGCATTTTGGTAGTTGCATCTACCACACTTTGGCTTTACTAAAATGCTTTTTTTACACTAACATTCACTTTTGTTCTCTGAATTTTAAAAATGTCTCCTCTAGTTATAGGCTGATTTTGCAAGCTTTCTGCAACAGCCTGAACTCCTAAAATAATTATGTGTTGATTTTTTTCACTAAGGGTTTAAATCTGGGTCTAGTGTCATGTGTTGGAGTTAAACATCTTCATGAATGTTATTATAAATTTAACACTGAGTTAAAGATAATAAGGTCAAATGTATCCTTGATACATTGCTTTGGATGAAGGTAAAAAATAATGAACATGGTCTGGTCTCATTATCATGGTTTAGATTTACAGGAAATCATTGGTGAATGGATACTCCTGGTAGGAAGAATCAATGAGCCAAATTGGTTACTTGGATTGGGGTGAGATTTACACTGAGAGCTAATACCTTTTATTATATCCAATAATTGCAGTATTATGATGCCACCACAATGAATGCAGACACGATAATTATCGGGCGTCATCTTTAGATAATAGTCTTTAATAAAGCATCATTATCATTGATACCAGAATACTTTTTTCATTTAATTTTAAATAAAAATGAAGATTAATGAATATATGCAAAAAGTAAGGAACAAAAGTAGCTTAGAAAAATGACCAAGTGAAGTACTTCTTTTCATAAATACATGCACATACATATAAAGAAAAGCTTTCATTAAGGTTTTCAGAATCAGCCACTCAAATGCTAGAAAACATGGCTTGGCTGTCATTGATCTGGCTCATTTTTTGCATTAATTCTGGTACAGTCCTGAACTTCATGACTAACATCTAGCTGTGCACAGAGCCCTTCCTCATCCATCGTACCTCATGGACAATCCTCACTTCACGAGCTTTTGTTCGGCATTTGTTGTCTCCTCATTGCTCAGTGTGTGTGCTGTGAGACTGTATTTAGAGCATGCTTTTCATGCCTTCCCTAAAGGCAGTCAGTTATTTTCGGGTTCCCTTCGGGTGCTCATTGGTAGCTGTAACAGCAGTGGGGAGAGCATGCAACTGCTGCAGTGTCATAAGATAGAGATACAACATCTGCAAGTGCATGCCATGCAGTGACTCCTACAAACCCTGCCCTGCCAGCAGTGCATCTGAGTGCTTGACCAATTTTTCTCAAAAAGTCTCATCATGTGGGTAATTATGGCGCTATTACTATTTACAGGCTAAAGATGAAACAAATCTTGATGGAGATTCTATGGCATCCCTGCACCCATAAAAACCCTTTTCAGTTTGGTTAGATATAGTGACTTACCATTTCCACAAGCCAAACATCCCACTCTGAAATTAGAAAACAGGAAATTATTATATTTACTGAAATATTGTGAAAAATCTGGTTTAAGTAATGGTCCAGCATCAGTCAATCCTGACACTTTATGTAATATTTTGCTTTGGTCCAGCCCCTTTCTCTGTTATCTGAATCATAGAACCATAGAATGATTTGTGTTGGAAGGGACCTTAAAGATCACTTAGTTCCAACCTGCCCTCCTTGGGCAGGGACACCTTCCACTGGGCCATCCTACCTGGCCTTGAATTCTTCCAGGGCAGCCACAGCTTTTCTGGACAACCTGTCCCAGTGCCTCACCAGCCTCAGAGTAAAAAATTTCTTCCTGATATCTAATGTCATTTCACATACATTCTGTACACAGACATCTGACCTGTCTTATCCCTGAGTCACTTGGTGCCGTTTTTTCATTCTGAGGTCTGTGCTCAAGTCCCTAACTCCTCTCCTTTCAGCTGATCACATGAAAATTTTCTGTAGCCACTTGTGGCCTCCCTGCCATGGTCCTTGAAGGCTTCATCCACTGAGCAGCAGTGCATACATGTCACAGCAAAAACTGGGCAAATTTTCTTAGATAAGAATTGTTTCGCACAGCTCTGTTGCAGACTTGGGACCAACTGATTTACACTGGCTGCACATTTGTAGGAAGAGGACTTATTTCTACATCAGTCTTGCTCTCCTATCCTGGTGACTATAAGACTCCAGCTGGAGAGCAGCCATGGGAGAAAATAAGATTAGCTGGTCTGCTTCCTCGCTTTGACCACCTACACTGGCATATATTAGCACTCAGTGGTCTGACTTTCAACAGCAGATCCAACTGAGATGACAGGCAGCCTTATGCAGGCTGCCTTTATCTTGCTGGTGGCTGGATGCAAAGGTAACTTAGTCCAAGTCATAGCCCATGCCTTAGTGAAAAGAAAAGGTGACGATATTCACAACAATTATACCAGTACTTTTCAAAATGCACACTACAGGACTCAATCACCCTTGCTGAAATTTTGTCAAAGAATCCAGCCTAGGTCAGACAGAAGGATCATAATATTATTTTATTCCAAAGAGATGAAATTTGGCTAAGCTGTAAGTCTTTGAAATCAGCAGAATGTGTGGTAAATGACAGGACATGCTTCCAGTCCCACTTATAATGTGCTGAAAAAACAGTGTGAATGCCAAACAGAAGATACTAAAGCTGGGTCAGAAGTGCATGGCTCAGGACAAGGAAGTTATTTCAGCTTTTGAGTTAAATAAGTAAGGATAATAAACAGAGACTGGCACAAAGGGTTAAAGCTTATACAACTGTTTTATCCTGAGTGTACTGAACAGATCTAATATTTTTAGTTGACTTAAGCAACTTATATGTCTATAAAATAGGGTAATTTTACGTGTTTATAGAAACAAAAAAGAATGCAAATCAGGTTCTACAAAGAAAAAAACCCAAACAAAATGAACATTTATGAAAGGATAAAGGATGCTGACAGGACATGGGGCTCAATTAATAAAGGGAATTTAAAGAACACAACACCTCCTTTGGCACCAGAGTCCAGCATATAGGTAGGTATAGCTGGTATCTAATAACACTGTATCACCTTGTCTAATCCTGTCAGCTTCCCTGACACCTTGAAAAGCAAGAAACTCCTAAATCCAGAGAGACCAAAACACCTAGGCTCACTGTCTGTGCATTAAATAGTCACAGGTTAGTCTTCCTCTATTCATGTCACCAGTAGGACTGGGTCTATCAGGCTTGGGAAACACAGGAAAAGAGAACAGAAGAGTCACTACATCCACGTTTTTACCTGAGGAGTCTGGCTTTCTATTAATTTGGATTGTGAAATGTACAGCTTTAAATCTTTCCTTCCTGTTTGGCCCTTAGATCGCATCTTTTGGTTCCCCAGAGAGCACCCCTGGCTGTGAGGTGACCTGCAGCAGAACCTCCTCAGTCTATCACGTGAATCTATATGACATAATGCAATATTTATTTGGGCTAGTAATAAAACCTTCTCCTTAAAAAGGTCATCATTTTGCTTTCATGAATTTGATTCTTCATATCCACCCCTTCCTGTTCACTGCATAGGGAGCCCCTGAGAAGTGACCGAATCAGGACTGGGAACTCCATTAGATGGCAGGATGCTTTAACATGGCAAAGTTCAACACAGCAGAAAATAAATCTCTCTGTTCACTTCCCCCTTGAGATGACTTCCTTCCTTGTTTCCTGTAGCTGGATATGTGCTATGCAGGAGAGGGGGCAGGGTGACTACCTGGTGAAAATCTTTCTCTCCACTGGCTGATATCTTTTATTAAAATTAACCTTTCAATAGTATTGAAGTGACATATTCCCAACTTCACACTACCTGTCTTTCTCCTAGTCTTCTGGAAACAGACTGGCAAAGCTGCAAGGCATCATATTTTCTAACACAGTAAATGTTCAAACTTCCTTCTAAACAAGTCTTTCTATGTGAGCCTCAGATGAAGACCAAACCTGAAACCAGAGATTCTGGAAATTAAAATTGGAAAGTTTATTTGAGTAACATTCCAACAACCTCTGTTTTTCTAGAAGAAACATCTTAAACAATGTCTGCCTCCAAAGTGCTTCCTGTGCCTTATATTGGACCTGGAGCAGCCTCTTCTCATGCAGGCAAAAGACACTAACTATTGCATTTAAATTCATTCTAAAGAGTCAGGAGAAGGCTGCTAACATGCACCAGAGCAGGCTAACTCATCTTGCAGTTTCACCTTATAGTTCGTCCCTTGAAATTAAGTTAGCAAATCCAGAGTAAATCAAAAGGATGTAGGAAAAGAGGTAAACTCCAGTGCAAGCTCTCATTGCTTTCATGTACATGGTGTTTATCTTCCAGCTCTAGCTTATACAACAGAATGTATAACACAGTAGCTCCTGGGTTTTCACTTTCATAATTTCACAGTGGCCAAAGCACTAAAAAACACATCCATCAGCCAAACATTAGCTGCTTTGTTCTTCCCTCTATCTAGCTTTTTTCTTTTATCCCTTCTTTCTCTTTTGACCTTCTCTTACTCATTTCCAGTTCCTTGTCCCTCTTTCCGGTATGATAATGCTTTTCCCTTCTTACTAAACTTCAGTTCTACTTCCAGTCACTGTGAAACTTGTTTTGTTTTTCCTTCTTCTGTTGTTATTTCTATTTTCCTCTTTATAGCATGACCTCTCTTCCTTTTGCTGATCCAATAATTTCTCTGGTCAACCAACTATGTTAGTACTTTCTGTAGACATTCCATCATCATTCTCTTTTTTTCCTGCCTTCTACCCTTTCCTCATTTTTTTCTTCTTTTTCTTGAGAAGCATTTTCTTTGTCTTAATACTCTCCTAGAATATTTATTTTCTGATATTAATAGAGAAATTTTTATTCACACACAGAGAATCACACACAGAATCCCTTAGCTGGAAGAAACCTTCAAAATTATTGAGTCCAACCCATGCCCCAGCACCTCAACTAAACCTTGGCACCAAGTGCAACATGCAGTCTTGTTTTAAACACATCCAGTCACCAGGGATGGTGATTTCACCAGCTCCCTAGGCAGACAATTCCAGTACTTTAGACTCTTTCCATAATAAATTTTTTCTAATATCCAACCTGTATTTCCCTTGGCACAGCTAAAGGCTGTGTCCTGTTGTTCTGTCTGTTTCTGCCTGGAGAAAGAGACCAACCCCCACCGGATCACAACCACCTCTCAGGGAGTTGTAGAGAGTGATAAGGTCACCTCTGAGTCTCCCTTTTTCCAGCTCCCTCAGCCATTCCTCACAGGGTTTGTGTTGCAAGCCCCTCACCAGCCTCGTTGCCTTCTCTGGACTCGAGCGTCTCAACGTCCTTCCCAAACTGAGGGGCCCAGAGCTGGACACAGCACTCCAGGGGTGGCCTCACCAGTGCCCAGTACAGGGGAAGGGTGACCTCCCTGCTCCTGCTGGCCACACCATTCCTGATACAGGCCAGGATGCCATTGGCCTTCTTGGCCACCAGGACACACTGCTGGCTCATGTTCATATTCATTGTCTTGCTCTCCCACAGGCTCAGCTCTCTCTCATCTCTCCTTTTTTGACTAAGTACTTAAAGCCACAAATATCCAAGTAGGTACTGGAGTAACTTAGTTTGATCAAATACTGTCGATCAGAGTGATCATAGGTGAGATAAATGAAGAGTACAGCTGGACTGACCAGGAGCACACAGTTTGTTAACACAACTGCCCAAGAATAAAAGAAGCTCACCAGTTTTGGGCCTCTCAAGAGCTGTCAAGAGCTTAAAGGGGCAAACTGAGGAACAGTGTAGAGACATACATGGAAAAGGCAGGGAAGATGAACTGGGGGAATATTAATTTTACATTATGCTTCTTAATGTCTTGCAAGTCATTAACATTTAGGGTCTGCCAATGCAGCTTGAGAGAGCCATTTATATTTATTGTTCAAAACTTCTCAAAATTGTGTTATGAAGAGCATTTTTGGCTCTGTCAGGGTTATTTCTAGCATGGGAGAAAAGTTAATTCCTCCCAGAACCAAGTTATTATCATAATTTGCTAGCATATGTCTATCATAACTATGTTTTTTCTTGGAATCTGTCCAGCAGGTAATTTTGGGAGACCATTTAATACAGCCCTTTCTCTCTACTACATAATGGGAGCATGGGGATTTTGATTACTATTACCCCCTTTTTAACTTTTCAACTGTTATTTTAAAAAGCAAGGCTTGGGTTTTTCATTCTTCCAATTCAGTTTTCAGAGTACAAAATGAAGGTCTGGCACTCCAGGGTGTATGTTAGCTACAGGATAATGTTTGTGGCAGAGAAGTATACAAGGCAAGAAAATTCTTTTGTGGGTGATTAAATACTGAAGTGAAGCTGAGGTGTTTGATAACCACAGAAGCTATTTATTGTGTGTATACTCCAGTGCCATGAACATTATTCCTATTATACAACAAGACAAAAGAAGATTCAACAAACCATAACGAGGTAAGGATGATGGGGGTTTTTTTGGTTGTTGCTTTTTTATTTGATGGAAGTTTGAAAGTTCTAATTCATTCTGTGCTTTCCCTAACATTTCCTTTCATGTCAAAGAGGGGTAGGGGAGGGGGAAAGGCCAAAAGACAGAGATTGGCCTTCAAATGGTAGTAATAGGGACTGAACTCTGCATAAATATTTTGAGTTATCATATGTTATCATCAAACAGCAATGCCTACTGTTTTGCTGGGACTCCAAGAAAGACTATGCTAATAGCATTCATAAAAAACTCTTCTTTATGTTGTGACAAAGCTTAGAAAAAGAATCAAGTATTATCAGGTATATAAAACCCCAACAATATGATATATTAAGAAGATAATGGTAATATGCATCTTCTACATGTTCTATTAATTCTCAGGAAATACTACGAGACCAGGATCAAAAATGCTATGTAGGTTCTAAGCAGCAATTCTGTTTGCTTGCTCCCAGCTTATTTCCTGCTCTTTCTGTCTAATATTTTGGTTATTTGGGATGTCCCTCAGTGATTTCCATCAGGACTTTATTCTCAGAAGGAACTGAAAAATACAATGAGCATTAAAAAAAAAAAATCAGTCATATGGGAAAATATACCTGTCTCACTGTCATTACTTAAGAGGCGCCAATTCCTCCTTAAATCACCTTAGTTGTTAAGAAGAGCAGAAATAAAATGGTGTGGCTAAAATGACCAAGCAGCCTGTAGAAACCTTGAGCAGAGGAAATCATTCACAGCCAACCCCACCACTGGTCTTGTTTGTAAATCTTGCTCATTAAACAATTATAAGCAGACAATGTATTTGTGAAGTGTGAATTCTGTTTGCAAATGGCTTGCCCTAGATAAACAAAGCCTTCTTTTTCGAATAATGAAAAATAATTTAACCATCTGTAGTCACAACAACCCTGTGAGTAGCAGTTGTTTTTACACCACTTCAGAGGTGGAGAATTCAGAGAGAAAAATGTTTTGCACCAGTGGCAAAATGTGAATTAACTTAAAGCAGTGTTAATCATGCTATGATTTTCCCTGCATATCTCTTGACAGGAAATAATACCAAGGGAATGTTTGTTACTTTAATGAATTAACATTAAATTACTTTTGAGGTTGACAACAGTTTCTGTCTGCCCATAGACATTCCTGCAGGCCAGGCTGTTTCTAAAAGATTTTTTAAGTCATTAAAATATTGTCTGAGCATCTTGTTGAGTACTTGCAGCTTTGAAAGGTGCTGGTCTGTCATCACAAGCTCACCTAGCAAGGGAGATTAAGGGGGCTTGCACCTGCCAGCCACATCACAGCAGCAGCACTTAGCCCTGCTGCCCCCTCTGAGATCTCTCCCTGCCTCTGTTGCACTGGATGATGGTGAAGGCAGGTTCCATAGTTCTCCATTCCTTCCTGTTCCTGCCCAAGAAATATTTCCTCAGAATCAATATCTTAGTTGTTGCCTGTCAATTTTCCTCTCTTTTACTTATAATCATATATGGCTTAACAGATCAGTGCCCTCTCCTGTGAGATTCAGTACCCCACCAAGCACATCTTCTTACTTGGATGATTGATTATTTTAAGTACCCTTGAAATACATGCCAGTTTTAAAAAATATAAGGTATTTTCTTATTATTGCTTATTTCCATGTTTTATATTATTTACAGCATTTAAATGTTTTTATATATTTTGTTGAATTGTATGTAAAAAATTAAAATTCACAAATTGAGATTTATTTTAATGCCCAATATAGCCACACAAAACAACAGTATGGACTCAATGATTCTTGCCGTTGTTTTTCAGGTACAAATTTCCATATGAATTATGGGATAATATTTCTGCTCTGGAGTGGAATATAAGTACAGCTTTCTTTGTGGTATTCAGAGCTAATGTGCATATTTAAATGACAAATAAAGTTCTACTTATTCTAAATTATCTTGAATGACTATAGGATATGAAAACGTACTGTTACATTCAGATGTATCATTTAGAAGAGGGTTTTCATTCTCCTATGATGTGACCTAATTTCAAAAATATTGAGACTGAGAGTTGTGCTCTCTTTGTTTTACACAGCAGATGCTAATGCCATTATCTACTTAATTTGAAAGATGCACTGATTTCCAGTGTTTCTACCTTTGAGAGTCATTGATATATACAAAAATACTATCCAGTATTGCAAAGGTAACTTATAGTTACACTCAAAATGCTGCCCTGACCTTACAAGTAATAACCATTTTTTTAAAATCATATGAATGTGGATGTCTGTAATGTGACTATTGCATAAGGCTGGGTGGCATAATAGAATAACAGAACTGGGATTGTAATCAGAAAAAACATCATAAGAAGATTCCTCATAGCCTTAATGTCCCTGGGTTATGCACATTCTTGGAGGCAAACTGACATGGGAAAATAGCACTGGCCCATATTTTTGCATACTATTTTATTTCAGTAGTTTCAAGATCAAACCTGCTCAGTTTACAGGTCTACTTCAGAATAAACTATGCTTGCCTCAGGTTTTAGGGATTTAGCATTATTGTGGTCTATCATCCAACAGTATCTTCTTTCCAAACTTAAAATATCTTTGTTGATGCTACTTTAGTTCTTAGCATTTTTAATCTCATAAAACTCCTCAAACTTTACTTGCATCCTTTCTCAAATGCAATGTACTGTAAAATGTATTAATGCTTCTTTTTGATATTTCATTTCAACAGCCTAAAAATTAAGTTGCTTGTAATATGAATTGCGAAATCCTACTTCTTTGGCTTGTGGACTTCCCAAGCATCAGCACCATCTAGTATTGGGCTTTATCAGCATTAAGTTAAGGAATCTGTAAGAAAAGCATGGGATGTGAACAGAATTGGTATTGATATTTCAGTGTTGGCATTTTCTCCTCTAACTGCTACAGATTCACTGAATCAGAATGCTAATGGAGGGATAAGTTTTCAGTCAAACGATTCTTAGGTATGTGACTTTAAATAGTATGTGACTTTAAATAATTTCCCTACACTTGTGTTGGTAGAAACTCCTCTAAACCACTACACAGAAGTAGCATAATGGTATGAACAAGAAAAAAACGTGACATATTATTAATCAAGTACAATAGAAGGTGCAAATAGTAATTTAGAGAATCAACAAAAACTCTTTCAGCAACATGATCTTAAAGATATTGCTTACTGGACAAACTTATGGGCTGTGTCAGGTGGATGTTGAAATAGTTGTAGTCTATAATATAGGCCCTGCAGAGATATTATATACCCTATTTTATAAGTGGTCCTGCAGCGAGACCTCAACAAATCAGAGGGATAGGATATCTCCAGCTGTATGAAGTTTAACAAATACAAGTGCTGGATTCTGCTCCTGGGATGGGGCAACCCTGAATGTTTGGGCACACCGGGCAACGGGGCTGGAGATCAGCACCATGGAAAGGGACCTGGGAACCCTGGTCAATGGAAAGTTGAGTGTGTGTCAGCAGTGCCTTGGCAGCCAGTAGGACCAAGTGTGTCCTGGGAGGGCATCAGGAACAGCATGACCAGTGGGGCAACGGAGGGGATTGTCCCACTCTGCTCTGCTCTGGGATGGCCTCACCTTGAGCTCTGGCAGAAGTTTTGGATGCCAAAATATAAGAATATTAAGCAATTAAAGAGTGTCCTATGGATGGCAACAAAGACAGTGGAGATATGAGGTATGGCTGATGTCACCTGGTTTATTCAGCTTGGAGGAGATTGAGAGTTTTCTCAGTCCAGAGATTCCTCGTGAGTAAGATAATTACAAGCAGGTACTGATCTTTCTCATGCTCAGTGATGGAGCCCAAGAGAATGGCCTGAAGCTGTGTCAGGGGAGGTTTAGGTTGGATAGTAAATAAAGGTTCTTCACCCAGAGGGTGACTAGGCACTAGAACAGCTCCCCAGGGAGGTGGTCACAGCACCAAAGCTGACAGAGTTCAAGAAGTGCTTGGACAATGCTCTTAGACACACAGTGTATTCTTGGGGCATGGTCCTGTGCAGGGCTGTGAGCTGGACTTTGATAATCCCATGGGTCCCTTGCAGCTCAGGATATCCCATGAATATTTTGTAAGAGAATTACTATGCACTATGCAATGTAGCCAAGAGCCTACAAATACTAGAAAAGAAGGAAAGCATCTCTGCTAAAGATTATCTGAAATTATTTTTGCCATGTAAACAGAATTTTTATAGTGATGTCAGAGCTGAAATAAAAAAATCTGTTGTTAATTGAAATTTCTAATACCTGCAAATTGCTTTTATTTTCTTACAGAATCATGTGGTGGGATTTCCTAGAATTGTTTACACTGTAACTTGAAAGTTGCATAAATGCAAGCTAAATTTAAATAAAGGTGCAAGATGGCATTAGGAGAGTAGGAGATTCATGTTTTAATATATTTGGAATATATGATAAATAAAGGCAAAGAAAGTCAGCTTGTTGTCTCTGAGTTGAAAACTGCATAACTCTACAGCAAAACACATCTCCATTTATCATATTATTCAATACCCCTAAAGCAATGCTTTGTTATGCCAAACTTTTTGGGTTATAAAGATCAAACTTTACTTCTGTAACAAAGATCAAGATTACTTTAAGTAATCTTAAGTTTAAAGTAATTACTTTAAGTTGTTAGTTTTGGGATACATATAAGTAGCTAAATATGAAAAATGCCTTCCAACAATATAACTGTCATTAAAAAAATCCAAAATAAACATAGAAATTAGTAGGTACTTAAGCCATGGAGATCATTCCAAACATTGGAAAATGTTATAATGAGAAAACCTTTTCATTATGAGAAAACCAATGGGAAGTATTTTTATTAATTTTTCTTGAGAAAATCTTACAACAGCCTTTAAAACGTCTTGAGAGAAACTTTTCTAGGGACAGCAAACCTAGGAGTATCTTTACTGAACAGAAAATAGCTCACCTCGTCTCTCAGCTATGCAGTGACAGTCCTGAATCCAGACATTTTGGCAACCACACAGTATGCAAACATAAACTTTGTAAATACATGATTAGGCAGGATCCTTCTGCAGGATCTCATATTTAGGATGGTCATAAGATAATCAAACAAAGAATTAATGCATTTGTATACACAATCCCCTTAGAGACAGATTATGAAATTTTCACAGATAAACCCTCCAAAAAGGATTCACAATGAAACACTATCCATAGCATTTGAAGTATATACTAAACCTGTTCTTAGCAAACATTCCAATATATCATTTTCAGATAGAGCCACCTTTTGTCTCAATAATATGTCACTTGCTTAGCTCAGAAGCTCAGTGTGCCAAGCATTTACTGCAATTACATGAAGAATAGTTGCATCCTTGGTAATACCATGTAGAGTTCATTAAACAAATGTTACTTACTCTGAAGAAAAAATATGTTTGGTGCTACTTAATTCATATTCAGATAACTTGAAAGAGAGTTATAGTGGGACAGTCCTGAAAGAAGTAGCCTGGATCACTTACTCCAATTCACTACAATCACAGATTATATGACTGTATTTCTTTTATTTTAACCTTTACCAGATTCATTGCATTAAGCAGATATAACATAAAGGATCATGTTTGTCATACACTGTCAGGGTCAATCAACTAAAAGTAAATTTCTGTAATATGCTCATGTTGTTGAAGTTCCTGGCAGAAGCACATTTAAATAATATTCAGTGTTTGCAGAGGCAGGAATAGTAGCATATCTGCAAGAGAAAAGAAGGAAAACCACTTCTGTTGCTTTTTTTACCCAATCACTAAAGGCAGGTGTTGTAATATTATAGGCTAGATCTGTTTGGAAGGTAAAGTCAAAGACAGAGGCAGATTTGGTTTTAATGCTATTATTTTTTAATTTTGCATATTTTTTTTTAAAGAAACTCTAAACGATTGAGGCACATGGAGAAGAAGTTTCTGAAGTCTTTCCAGCCAATGGTCTTCTGAGAAAGCCTTTTTCCTTGTCTTTCCCTTATGGCTATTTTTAAAGTATTTCCATATGTGTCCTTGCTCCCAGCAGCAGCAGCTCCCTAACAGGTCTTGGTGCCCCCCTCCCAGGCCCACAGACATCTTTGTTTGCCCACATCCTTCAGGTACATCACTCACTTCTGGTGGTGTCTGCGACCCATGTTTGACAATTGTCTATTTGTTGTTCTTAAGAAGGGCTCAGGAGACCAACTGACCCAGCTAAATTAGTTTATTGATTGGTACCATAAAGTCCATAACCAATTAGTGAGAGTAAAGTTATTAATGTCCAATCCTGTGATAGGTTACTGTGGGGATGCAGCCATGCAGCAGAACAAAGCAAACACAAGATACAGTTCATCATAGCCCCATGTGTATCCCCCCTCTTCCCCAGATGACATCAGAAAACCTTCCATTATGTGCAATTCTGTTCCTATTTTCCCCAACACAAAGAGGAAAACATGGAATTTTGGGTTTATTCTGTCTTGCTAGTATTACAAAAGGAATAACTGACCTAGCCCCTAGTAGAGAGATTACAGCACTTTAACTGTTAAAAAAAAGTGGCTGCTGTGGAATGGAGTGTAGCATGAATGCAAGACATTTTGAGGATGTAAAACAGAGTAACAAGACTTTGCATAGCAGGGCAATAGATCCTATTCAATATCTTTCTGAATGAAATTTTTTATATCTGTCATAAAAATAGGTTTTTATACTGTGAAATTCATAGTCATATGTTAATGCTTTAGTGGGAAATTAAGCATGTGTTTTACAATAGTAGTTAAAGTTAAAGAAGGAATTACAGAATACAGACAGGCTGCAGTAATCATTTGTGCACAGCATTTGTGCTCTGCTAGCAAGTAGGTGGTTCTTTCCCTACATATAGGGAAAAAATCTCTATGTTGTAAATGTTATATTATATGTTTTGAGGTGTTCTGTTTGGGCCATTAGGCACATCTTCATAAAGGAAATTTTTTATTCCTTTAGCATGACTCCAAATAATTGGAGGTGTCAACATGTTGTACAATTAAAGGGATATGTTAAACAGGACGGACTACCACGATTGCTTCCAACAGGAGCAAGAGAAACTCATCTGAATTGGAATATGATTGATTATGATCAGAATTTGAAAGGCACATCATTAAATACAGTTCTCAGTTTACAATGGTAGAGAGATTTTTTGTTCTGTTTCCAGAAGCCAGCTTGTTCTGTCTCCTTGTTGCAGTTTTTCTCTTAAGACTTTTTTGATCATTACCTTTTATAAGGATTACATTGTGACATTCAATTTAGGGAAATACAATAATTTCTTTCTATTCCAGCTTTGTGACTTTATTGGGATTTGATTATGAATGTTTTGATAGTAGTATCATATTTTACGGAATACCTCATTGCTCTTAAGAGGTATGCAAATATACTGTAGCATTATATTAGCAAGGACTTTGTTCTCACCAAAACAGAGACAGAAGGGGTGCTGTATTTGAAAGGGTTTCAGCAACACTCTTGGAGATGAAAACAAATACATTGAAATTAGCTTGCTGAAAATAAGTTAATTATCCAGTTTTGTTGAAGAAAATTGATTCACAGAGGAAAGGCAGTGCAGGGGGCTCATTACTGCAGTATTTCTTGCATGAGTTCATTGATGCCTTGCTCTCATGACATGAGTTGAAGTCTCAGCCTGAAATGCCAATTCATGATCATGCTGCTGCAGTGCAGCTTATTTCTGAATGTATGTTGCAATGCTGTGCTAATGGTTCATTCTTTCTCATGATAGACTGGTTGTGCTGCAGAGAAGGGTATAAAAACATGATCATAAGTGGCCCATATAATTCCTAGCTTGGATTATTCAGTGACACACGAAGAACATGAAAAAGCTGGTACATTTTGCTGTATTTCTCAAAAAAAAATGGTTTGTATCTTGTGTAAAACCCCTGAGGAATCATTAAAGAGAAAAGGATTAAATAGTGAACTCTGATAAAGGAATAAATAGCAAAAAAAACCCTTGTGGAAATCAGATGTTTGACCCTTTGCAAACAGAGGAGAACAATTTGTCCGTGGAACCAATGCTCTCTTCAGTCTGTACAATTGCTGGTTGGAAAGAAATTTATTATGAAAGTAGTAGAACTGCTTTTTTTCCCCCCTTTTTTTTCTGAGGTCTTCCTAGAAATTTGCAGGTGATGAGAGAAACCTTCATTCTAATAAAAGAATAGGCCAGCTTACTGATTGGAGAAAATTACATGAAGTTTTTTAATCAAAGTCTCTGTGGTCTGCTGTCTGATTTTCTAGGCCAGATGTCAAATGTTTTTCACTGATGTCGATGTTGAAGTAATCACTAAGCCAATTCCAAGAATGAGCAAGTGAGACTGTAATAACATTTCATTTCAGTATTACATAAGCTTTTTTTTTCCCAGCTATGAACAAAGTAACAGGACCCCTCTGATTCAATATAATTACACAAACTATTACTTTGAAATTTGTGAGACAGTTTTATGTGTGGGCAATTGCTCTATACATATATATGGGAGGTTTCAGTACAAAATGCAAAAACACATTTACAAAGTTTTATATTTTTAAACATTTACATTTAATTTAAAACATAATTACATTTTTCATATTTAATCTATTTTATTAAGTTTATCTTTGCTGCTACAGTATTAACCAGTAATTTAAAAGGCAAGAATTTTCTAGAAAAAAGAATTTGCAATTTGAAAATAGGGAGAGAAAGAAGTAGCTGGCTCAATGGATGATGTACCTTAGTGAGTGAATCTCAGCTGAATATTGTGAGACTGTAACATCAGATTAAATATGTTACAGTTTTTATGTGAAATATAGTTACTCATAGTGATGTAGAGAATTAGCCTAGTAGAACTCAAAACTTAAGGAACACATTGTATATAGCTGTTTCAAGAGGAAAGTGGTGATGCAATGAAATAAATGTCACAAATAAGTAGAGAAAAAAAGCAAATCTAACTAATATGAAATTATATACAATGCTCAGAGTAATCTTATTCTATGGGTAAATTAATAAATTAATTGGTAAATTTATATGGGAAATTATTAATACAAAGGTAGTCAGGGGGCACATTGACCCTTAGCAGAAACTAATAAATTGTTAATGTTGCCTCTTTCACCACAATTCATATCTTTATTGAACAGATATTTTTAATGCATTTCTTCCACTTTATCCACTGCATATTTGGTGAACATCTATCCAATTTGCTGTTCCTTCACTGGTAAAGAGCTGCCTTGTTTCTTAGAGAGAATTTCATATTCTTTCATGAGCTTTGCTACGGTGCTTGGTACTGCAGTTCCATAAGCAGTGATGTCATCATGAGGTTTTTGAACTGCTTTTCTGAGAAGGAGCATTATTGATGCTCATTTTGCAGAAGGATAATATTTGCAGAAGGCATGGAAAGATTGACACAAATGTGTGTTACTGTTTTCTGGTACCCATCCAGGATCATGTTTTAGAATCCTTCACCACATTTTGTTCAAAGATCAGCTGGGTTCCTATGTGCAGCTGGGATGGTATTTGCAATGCCTGTAATTTCAGCTCATGCCTCCTGTATATGAAGCCTGTGTACACACAGAGTGTGTAGAAACCAAGGTCTCATGGGACAGACAGTCCAGCCCCTCTTGCTGGGCACACAGGACAGACAGGACTCGTAAGGCTGCAGCCCAGGCATCACCAGCCAGCGCTCCAGATGTAAAACTGCACCTCTCAAGGGCCTGTGATCTGATACAAATTAATTTGGCAATTAATTTAGGCAAGACAGAAAAACTCATTTCAAGGATGGGGACACTAGATCTTCTAAGGAAAGGTCACTAGAACAATTTAATGAGGCTTGGGAGCCCTTGAAGACGTACCATGTGCTTTTTCTGAGATACAGTGGAATCTCCTTTGGCTCATATTTCCTAAGTTTATTCAGTCTGAGAGAGCTACATAACAGGAAAACTTAAATTTCAAAACCCAAGTTTAAAGCCTGAGAAATATTTCAGAAAGTGAAAACAGAATATTAAAATGGGGAGTATCA
Source organism: Taeniopygia guttata (assembly GCF_048771995.1). NCBI lineage: Eukaryota > Metazoa > Chordata > Aves > Passeriformes > Estrildidae > Taeniopygia > Taeniopygia guttata. The sequence continues at coordinate 132,769,820 of NC_133026.1, forward strand.
TACAAGATTCAAAAACAAGAGGTACTACCAGTCCTATCCCTGGAAAGAGGCAGAATATAAACAAGTTGGAGAAATATTGCAACAGCACAAACCCTTTAAAAATATAAGAGCTTTCAGCTTAGTCATAGTGATCCTCAGGGTCAATTCTCTGTCCTGCAATCCTGACTTAGTATACCAAGTACCACAGAGGACAGTGACTGAAAGATTGAACATATAGTAAATAAGTACGTCAGTTAGAAAATTTTACATTTCATTCATAAGCTCAGACATGATCTTCTACTACAGACCTATGCCATAATATAAAAATTTTTCCATAAAGTGAGCAGCTTTGTGATTAAGACACAGACTCAGAGTTCCAGCGTTCAATGATACCTTTCTGCTTTATCAGGCAAAACCGTTTTCATGTGCTACCTCTACAGCAAGGACCAAAAAATCTGCAGTGATTGAGATAGTCCACTGCCACTTTGATAGTGGAATGCTGAATTAAATTAAAAACTTATAGACACATATGGCTTGATACTATTGCATTAAACAACAGTTCTCCAGAACTGCCTCGTGCAAAAAATTTGCATGTGCAGAGCAGTCTTTGCACACTCAAGTGTTGGTATACAGAAATCATAAATGTTTGCTTAAAGCTTGGGCCCTAAATGAGAATCACAATAATCAAAACAACACTTCCAAATTGGAAAAAAATGGAAAAATTACTCTCACAGCTAAAACTGTTGAGGATAATAAGGTTGCATTCCAGGACATAGGTCTGATTCCATTTATGTGTACTTCATGACAAAGAACCTGTTCCCTTTAAGGTTAATAAAAAGTGGCACATTGAGCTGTCTAGCATTGTCAAAGAGAAGCTCTCTAAGCAAAATCTCTTGAAAATCACATATAGTATAGCTCCTTAGACCATGTAAAAAAAATCTCTTCAATAAATAATGTATAATTTTCATTATTTATTAATTTTTCAATATTTCCGCCTCTCCACTTGCTTGTTGAAAATAGCTTATTTTCTTTTAATCTGTGTTTGAAATTGTTCGCTCAATTTTTTGCGAATTTTTGTGTCTCCATAATTTCTTATTTCAGTTGTTTTCTTAGCTACAATGGGTCACTGGAGACTCATATAATTGTTTCTTACTCTCTAGTTGGATGTGTGAAATTGTAGATACAGAGCCTCTGATGTGAAAGCTCCTGGAAAATAAATACCTGCAATTGTTGAGCAGGCAGCATTAAAATATGTTTTATGAGATGTTCATAGCAATAAAAAGACATTTCCAGAAAGTATACGGGAAGAAAAACCTTAGTATGAAAACATCCCCAAATCATTTTTTATTTTGTGTAAGTATTTATGGAAATAGTATTTGCTGTAGCAGGCTAGAACTTACACAAACAATATTTTTCCTACTCTTCAGGGAACCAGAGAAATAACACATAAGTAAATCATTCAAAAGAGGTATTTTTGTTAAAATATTACTGTTTCAATATTTTGAAGACACAAATTGGTCAAAACCTGATTATCATGACACAGTCAAACATGTCAAAGCCCACACTGGTGAATGCAGACTGAACATTTAAAATAGCACCAATAAAAAGGTAGGCATATACTTGTATTTAACATCCACAAAATATGGCTTTTGGCTTTCAGAGTCTTACATACACTTTGGAAGCAGAATATTTTGCCTTATTCTCGGTAAGAAAGATTGAAAATACTACCCTAAACACATTCTTAACATTCTAAGCCTTCTTATAGCCAGAAAAATGAAGCTACTATTGGGAGGTCACCAAAAGGAAGAGGATGACAGAACATGTAGCTCATGCTCTGTGTACTGGTTCTGACCATTGAGATGCTTCTTCCATCAGCTCTGCTTTCTCCCCTCTCCTGTCTCTAGCTGTAACATAAACAGCAGGACCTTGGCTCTTCTGAGTGTGGACTGTGGCAATTTTCCCAATGAGACAGCAGATCTTCCCAGTGTTCTGGGAACAGAGCAACAGCACAAGTTTAGTAACTACTGCTGGAAGATGAAAATGTGAAAAGCTTACTGATGGAAGCTGAGACTGAAGAGGAAAAGTTTCCATATGGTGGGCTTAGGGAGAAATTACATCAGTCCATTACAGGATGAGGATGGTCACCTCACAAACAGGAAGACCTGAGACAATGGTGTTTAACACATTTTCTGCCTCTATTTTCAACATGGAAGATGGACCAAGGTGGTCTCAAGCGCCCTGAGCTGGAGGACCATGTCTGTGAGAATGATAACTCCCAGTCTACTTGAGATTGTGCAGAATCTGCTGCTCCAGCTGGATGTCTACAAATCTATTGGGCCTCTTGGGATTCATCCAGGAATCCTAAAAGAGCTAGCTGATGCCATTGCAAATCAAATTCCTCCAGAAAACTGAAAGCCTCATGAATCATTGGTCCACTGCCCACTTTGAGAAGGATACAGGGCTGGCTGGCTGGCCCATTTGAGGGGGCTTGGATGAAAGATGTGAATGTTTCTAAGTATCAAGACTTTTGTGAATAGGAAAACTGTTCAGCACAAGGCTCCTGGGATGTGGGTGAGAGAAAGAAATCTGTTTTAAAAAAAAGATGTGTTTTTGAGAGATAGAACAAGAAGTCTGGGCTCAATGAGATGTAAAAGCAAGACAACAGTGGAAAAAATAAATTATGATCGTCAAGGTGTTAGAACAAAGGAAGAGAATGGTTTCTTGCTGCATTATATAGCAACCAATCTTAGGGACAGTCAAAGTGGTAGATGCACACTCATAAAGGTATATTCTATATATTAAAGCTATAGGTGTGAATTGCAGGCAGTTTTAACCAAGAGGGCTAAAATAAAAATATCATTCTCCAACATAAACATATAAAAACTAGCAGTTTGTAAGGAGAAAGCTAACAAGTCCTTGTTAATGAAATAAGTTGAATAAAATGAGGTATTATCTTTTGGAAAGTTAGGAGCAGTCTCACCCTGTACTTTGTATTGAGCAAAAATGTCTGTTTGCTGAACTGATCCACACTAGCATTGAGCCTTGCTACTTCCTTTTATTCAGAGTGATGATTTTGCTAATGCATTTTCCCCTCGGGTATATTTTCCATAGTGACTCCTCCCTAACTCCTGCTGGCCTTTCTGTTGCCAGCAAATGAGGTTATGACTTACCATCTTGGGTGACTGGACACACATTCTTACTGGGACTGCCACAAAACTGTGCTTCTGTCACCCTTCAGACCACTCTTGGTGACATGTTTAACCATTTCTGTACCAGAGGCAGAACTGTCAGTTGATTACTGCTGTTCTGGTGATCTTTTTATGTGTCATTGTGTTACAAGCAGGCTCATTTCATAGAGCATGCATCCCATCAGAAAGACACCTTTCCTTACACTAGCTTCAAAACTCATTTTACACAGCCTGTTTTAGTCCATCACAGCAGTATTGTGTACTTTGCATTAAGTAAAGGACATGCTATTCTAGTTTTTTTAAAGATGTTGTGAAAGGTGGTCTAGCAGTACAATCCTGATCATGGTCCCACCTTTTCCTCAGTCTGAGTAATCAAAGCAATTCACTAATCCCTTCACAGAGATGAGAGCAGCTTAGTTGTGTTCATAACAATGGCTTGCTGTTTTTCAATGAGGTCTTTCTTCAAAAAATGATGCCTTAGGCAAAAGGACACTTCGGGGGTGCATCCTTGAAAAGCCTCGGTGAATGTAATATCTCTGCACTGTCCTGCACTATAATTTCATTAAAAGCTGGATCTTTTTGGTCATATCCAAAAGCCACAAAAAACTCTGCAGGTTTCTTGGTGGAATTCAGTGCCTCATGATTTCAGGCAAAGACTGATTTAGGATTTGGGTTTTCTTATGGACATTTCCAAGAATGACTGAAAAGATGGCTGCAAATGACAAATCCCTTGCTATTAGGAATGTTCATGGGGAGATATTATACTTCTGTAAAATCTTCTTGACTACTGGATAAATTAGTTAGTCTTCCAGCACGAATCATGATTAATGGCAAGTTGCAAATGAGCCAGCAGTTCCCTGGCAGCCAGGAGGGCCAACACTGTCCTGGGGAGCATCAGGCACAGCATCACAAGCCAGGCAAGGGAGGGGGTTGTCCTGCTCTGCTCTGCACTGGGGCAGCCTCATCTTGAGTCCTGGGGGCAGTTTTGGGTGCCACAATAAAAGAAAGACATTAAACTATTAAAGAGTGTGCAAAGGAGGGCAACAAGGATGATGAAGGGCCTTCCCTTGAGGGGAAGCTGTATGAGGAGTGGCTGAGGTCACTTGGTTCAACCTGGAGAAGAGGAGACTGAGGGGAGAGCTCATCACAGTCTATGAATTCCTCATGAGGGGCAGAGGAGGGGCAGGCACTGATCTCATCTCTGCGGTGAGCAGTGACAGAATGTGAGACAATGGCCTGAAGCTGTGTCAGAAGAGGTTTAGGTTGGATAGTAGATAAAGGTTCTTCACCCAGAGCATGGCTGGGCTCTGGAACAGCTCCCCAGGGAAGTGGTCACAGCACCCAGACTGACAGAGTTCAAGCAGCCTTTGGGCTGCTCAGGCACATGGTGTGATTCTTGGGGCATGGTCCTGTGCAGGGCCGGGAGTTAGACTCGATGATCCTTGTCCCTTCCTACTCAGCATGTTTTGTGATTCTGTGATTTTAAACTTGCACAGATATCTCTCTAAAAGTCTACCAATATATTTAAAATTAGTTACTCCCTCAAACCACCAAATATGATACACATAATACTGGTGGCGAAAAAGGATTTCTGGTGTTTTTAAACTGCTAAAACTTAGTTCAACTGGCTTGACCTGTATTTGAGAGCTGAATGGTGCAGAGGAATTAATTTTCTCCTCTTATAGTCTCTTAATCACTGTCCAGGACATGTTCCAGTATTGATGACAACTGCAAGCCCCAAAAGATGGCCTTTACAACAGAGAGCAGGCTAAACAGCCTTGCAGCCAATTGCTCCTAACTCTCAGAATAGTGAAGATGGCTTCACTCCAAAATTATCACAGCAGAGACCACACAGATGGGAAGATAAAGGTTCCCTGGGTAAGCTGCTAACAATGCAGACCATTTTGCTGTGCAGCCGGGATGCAGAGGTAAAACACCTGTGTTCTCATGACATCACTGAAATAAAGGCCAGGGGCCGATCACTTGATGGGTGCTCTTTTATTATCATATATCAGGTGTCACCTGCAATTTCGTGTCTCAGGCAGTAAGAGAGAATCCATCTGTCATCTTCCAGTGAATCTCAGTGAAATTTCTTTTCTTTTGAAACTGACACCATTAGATTGGTGAAGCAGATATAAGATAGGCCAGATGTTAAAAAATAATTCCAAAATCCTTAAGCAATTTTTAAAAAAGGGTTTTGTTGGAATGGGATTGATTTACTGCCACATTTACTTCATGAACAGGGACTGTATTTCATTCAGTATGATGCAACTAAACAATAGATATGCCTGGATGTATTCTGCTCATCACATAAGGTCTCCAAAGGGTCTAAATAATTTGCAACCCTTTAAAATTAATAGCTGAACATGCCAGTGTAAAATTGGCAGGTGAAGATAAAAAAGCTCACTCGATATTTTATACTTTGAAATTCCAGCTTTTCTTCTGTATTGGAAGACTTTATGGTGTCACTACTGAAATGCCAGCACAGCTTTGTGGGGCACAGGTCTCCCACACTTACTTTCTCATGGGTGCAGCAGGCTCCCAGATGCAGTGCCAGGCCATCCTATGAGCCACTACATCTCTTACTATATCTTTGTGGCATCCACAGAAAAACAGAGGGAAAGCCTTTCTCATCTGCTCCATGTCATGCCCTACTAGGGAAAGAAAAGTTATGATCACCTCCTCTTTCACTTCAAACAATTTCCAGGGCTTAGAAGAGTGTGTCCAAGGCTGGTCAGGCTCCTCTTCTGCCATCTTTTCTCCAACTGTGTGATGTCAGGAGTATTGTTAAGTGGCAATAGTACTTGGTAAGACAAATTGTAGTATTGCAATAAAAAAAAAATTCACGAAGGCATTTTCTGGTACTGTTATGATTGATACTATGTATTTCAACAGCTGCAAAATTTTTAACACTTGATAACACTTTATAGTGTTGTCCAAGATGCTGACTAACCTATACTAATAAAAGGTGATAAAACTAATGTTGTACTATGCGATTGAAATTAACTTTGTTATTTTGAAGGATATTTTACATTCATCTTTGAGTCTCATGTTTTTCCTTAATTTTAGTTATAAAATAATTTTTTGCAAGGCTTGAATTTAACTTTTATTCTGGCATATTTTATATGCATAGAACCTTTATTCAAAAAATTAAAATAAATGAAGCTTCAAACCTCACATTCATATTTATGGCTAAGTTTAGCCTCACCTTAAGAGATGAAAAAGGGAAAGCTGAAGATGAGCTGATTAGCATATTGTCCAGGTTTTGCTGTTGGAAAAAAAAATAGGCTTGAACTTTTAACACTGCACACAAAAAGGAGCAATAAAAGAATACAGTCATATTTTCCCACAATTCATCTTTCACTCTTTTGTGACAGTTTTTCTTGTCTCTAAGCTTGAATATCATTGTGTAAATTGTGTACATTGTGTATATTATGCACATTTTTTAAGCTGAAAAACATTTTCAACCTGGCCCCTCACTATATTTATGAGATGTAACCACCTGTACCAGCCTAATTCATACAGCAAATGTGTGTGTGGAACCACAGGTTGCATGTACTATTCAGCTATTCAACAATAAATTGTAGTTCCTTCAGGGGAAATGATATCTATGACCTGGACTTTTTATTCAACCAGAAGAGTCAGTTCAGTACTCCCCTCTAATGCCCTGGGAAGTTAGTTTCTCTGCTTAGTCATCCAAACCCTTCAACAACAGGGAAAATTTGGATTGTGTGACTCTGCTTCAAGGACAAGCTCTGTCCACACAGCCAAAATGATCTCTTAGGAATTGGAACAAATTAATAAAATTAGTGTTAGCAAGTGATTGTCCCTTATTTCTGAATGAACTGAAATATAAAATTTTATAATATTATCATATTATTAATTGGTTACTGCATAGAGTCTGCCGTTCATATCAGAGGAGAAAAAGTTATTAGACATGATGCCTATTTAAATGTAAGGTTTTCAAGAAGTCCTGGTGGATTGCAAACTTGAATCTCTGTACCACAATGAGCAAGTTGATGGAATGCTGTAGTAAAGAATGTCATGCTGTATTATAAAGATATTCTTGGGACTAAGACACTTGTATTTTAAGCTATAATTTAAGGTTATTATTATTATTGGATAAAATTTGAAAATTTTAATATTAAATTTGCAGAAAGAAATAATGTCTCACTAACTTACAGAAATGTTCTTTTGTGGAGTCAGTGAACACAGATAGGTAAAATTGCCCAAACACAGATAGATAAAAGTGACTTTGAACACTAAAAAAATCTTCCAATAAAGGACTATAAAAATCTTGACTCTCATGGTTCTAAGTCATCTGAAAGTGGCAGAAATTAATAATTATTTTTTTACAGTGCAAGGAGTTAACAGAGGAGTTTCTTACAGATCAGTGCGGAGACTTTGTTATTTAATATATTTATTAATACAGTGGGAGACTGTTTGGTACAGAAATCATGGTCTAAAATTATTCATATTACTTAAAATGGAAGCTGCAAAGACTTGTGGAGGATGTCACAACACTGTGAATGAGAAATAAAATGGCAGATGAAATTCATACTGATGATCACAAGGTTATGTAAATAAGAAAAAAAAATAGGCTATAAACTAGCCATTGCCATTCAAGAAAAAGATCCTGTACTTAGAAAAATTATATGAAAATATAATTTCCTTAGAAATAACAAAAAAAAAATAAAATAAATATTAAAAATTATTAGGAAATAAATAAAGTGCAAAGTAAAAAATATCATGTCATTGCACAGACACACAGAACTCTTACATATTAAACAGTGAGTAATTTGGAAACTGTAATAAAATAAAATAAACAGTGAGTTATTTAACCTGAAAAATTATAAAGTGAAACTAGAAAAAGTAGGGACAAGAAAAAAGTACAAACCAACTTTTTATGAGAAAAGACTAAATAGAAAATTACTTTTCATGTTGGGAAAGTAATGAGTGTAGGGGAACATAAATTAATGTCCATGAAATCATGAAAGATGTAGAAAGTGAAAGGAGAATGTTTATTCACTATTCATGTAGCAGAAAAACTTTTATCAATTAAAATCCATACAAATTTTTACACAGAAGAAAGTCCTTTACACAGTTCACACAGTCAGTTCTACAGTTTGGGTGAAACCAGAATGTAGTAGAAGTCTAATGTATGAGTCTGTTAAAAAGAGCAATTAAGCGCATTTTTTTTATGAAAACATTCTAATAGAATTACCAAGCTCAAGGAAGGAGATTCCTCTTCCAGCTCAGGAAGTCCTAAAGATTTACATTGCTGGATAAAGGTTATAACAAGGGAAGATTTGCCTTGTTTTCACAGTAGACTCCTTTGAAAAGTGGACTCCTTTTTTCAAGTGTCCTGGATCTGTGTAGACAGTCAAACTAGGATTGCATCAGATGCTTTTCTTGTGAGAAATACTGCTGGTATTGTGAAATTCTAGGGTTTTACTGTTTCTCATGAAAATGAGTACTTCAAGTTTATAAAAAAGAATTCAGAATATGATGAATATGAATTTTTCCAAAAATGGTGGATTTGCATGTGCACAGTTTTTGATTGGCTTCACTGTTATTAATCCTGTTTCCCCTCTTCCTGACCAAAGCTACTTTTACACACAGGCATTTGAAACACATCTTTTTTCATGTTTCTGCTTGGAATTGTTGTGACACAGACCAGCTTTAACTCCCTGCTGAGCAGAAATTTTAATGGGAGAAGTAATAAACCAAGGTTGTGGGCTCAATCTCTGTATGAGCCATTTACTTAAGAGCTGGACTTGATGGTCCTTGTGAGTCCCTTCCAACACAGAATATTCTGTAAATCTGTGCATTTGGATACTGTGTCCCCTTCACCTGTGGCTGTAATGAGACGAGCAGTGAATGAGTCTGCCCTCTTGGCAGTGGGCTTAGGGACAGGTGTAACAGAACTCCATCCCTGAAAACATCAGATCCTACCAAAGGGAAAGCTGCCTCAATCCAACCTCTTTACAGCAGACAAGCAAAAGAGAAACATGCACATATATGCTTGTTTTGGAGGAGTTTGCTTATGTCTTGGCACTGAAGTGAATGTTTTTAGGAACATTCTCAAGTTGATTAGATTTGGTTAGGGTATCTATGATAGCATAGGGGATGGGTCTTTATCAAAAACATGTTAGCAGTTAAGTAGCCATGTTGGAAGGGCAGTGTTCCTGTCCCACATTTTGAGTCTCCTGTGTTTCTCTCAGCAGGTCACTTCCCTGTCTTGTGCTTTGATGGTACTACTTGACTGCCTTTGGGTTCCTTTCAAAACATTCTCTGTGTCAGTGCAAAAAGCTCCTTTGTTTGCATTTTTATTCACCTGTAATCTCAGAATTAGGCAACCTGGAAAAGGAGCTATTGATGATGTCTTTCTGAGCTTAAAGAAAAATACAGACAGTAATGTCTCTATGAAAGCAAATATATGTTGCCTACCTTAAGAAAGTTCTACTTCTTAATAAACAGGTTAAATTGTTTCACATGATTTTTTTCCTTACTAAGTCTGATAGCAAGAGAAAACTTCCAAAACTTTTTTGATCAGAAATGCAAATTCTTTTCCATCCTTGCTTTTTAATTAACTTTTTAATTTTCAAATACAAAGATAGTGTTGATGATGACTGGTAAGCCTGGGCTGAGAGATGTACTGATCTAGTGCTGTTCTTTTGAAATCTGCAGAGAAATGAATCTCAGGGTACAAATGAAATGATAATTGGGATTTCAGTTCATCAGGGTTCAATTCAACAAAATAAATGTTCAGTTTCACAGACTGTTTCTCAAAGTCTTCTTCTGTAATGCACAATTTTTCAAGACTCAAATGATAGTTAAATTTATTATAATTTTTTTCTAATATTACCATTGTCTCAATCCCAGAAAGATGCCGTCAGGATCAGAACCTCATTGTGTTTGACACCAGGAGGAAGGAGAAGGAATAGTCATCCTTTTCAAATCCATACAGCTGCTTTTGGAGCTCTGTCACCTTCTCAAGGCTCCTAACTTGACTATATAGGAAAATTGGAGTCCTAAATACCAAGTGCCTATACTTCATGTAAATGGTTACAGAAACCTGAAGCAGCCTATTTCAATAATTGAATCCATATGCACCAGAGTAAAGATGAACAAAGATCTGTTCCTTACTGAAGGGAAATAAAAGCTAATGAAAATAAATTAATAAATAAAAGCCCCTAATGTAAATAATTTACTTAATATGGCATGTCTGGGCAGAGAAGTAAGTAAGATGTGCCTTGAGATCCACAAAGCCATTAACTGGCAGTGCCTACTCTTTTAAGAGCTGGAGTTCTGAAGCTCCATATATGAAACACAGGAAAACTACATATCCTGAAAGTCCAAAATCATATAAACAGAGGAGCAAAGAGTCATTAAGGTTGGAAAAGTCCTCCAATATCATTTACTCTAACTTTGACTAAACACCTTGTCAACTAAACCATAGCCCTAGAAGCCACATGCAGGCATTTCTCAAACACTTCCAAGGACGTTGATTCCACCAAATCCCTCTGTAGTCCATTCCAGTACCTGGGCACACTTTCAGTGAAAAAACTTTTACAGTATATCTACCCTGAACTTGTCCTGGCACAGTTTGAGGCAATGCCGGCTTCTCCTGTCACTTGTTGCCTGGGAGAGGAGGCCAATATCCACATGGTTACAGCCTCCTTTCAGGGAGTTGTAGAGTGATAAGGTTACCCCTGAGCCTCCTTTTCTCCAGATTTAACAAGTCCAGCCCCTGCAGCTGCATCACATATGATTTATTCTCTATATTCTTCCCCATCTCCATAGCCCTTCTCTGGATTCACTCCAGCACCTCAATGTCCTTCCTGAACTGAGGGGCCCAGAACTGGACACAGGATTCAAGGTGTGGCTTCACCAGTGCCGAGTACAGGAGGACCTGCCCTGGTCCTGCTGGCCACACTATTGCTGATCCAGGCCAGGTGTCATTGGTGTTCTTGGCCACCTGGGCACAGGCTGGCTGATGTTCAGCCACCCTTAACCAGCATTCCCAGGTCTTTTTCAGCCATGCAGCTTTCCAGCCACTCTGCCCACAGCCTGTGGCACTGCATGGGGTTGTTGTGGCCAAAGTGCAGGACTCAGCATTTTGCTTTATTGAACCTCATACAGTTGGCCTCAGCCCATTGATCCACCTTGTCCAGACCAGTTAACACTTATATTTATTGCACATATTAACAATTTAAATACAAGGAAAATCCATATTCTCAATGGAATCAATCTCAATTGAATAATTCAAAATGGAATCAATCAATGATCCCATTTCCATCTTGGGTTTAGATAGCAGATAAGGTTTGAAGACCTCAGTGAATGTGGAGAATTATCATGTTGAATTAGACAGGAAAACACTTTGGGGAATTGATCACTGAGGACTGAGAGAGGTGCAATTAGCGGCTGCACCAAATGAAGGTGCCTGAGGGGTGGGTTCTGGAGGCAGCTCTTCTGCCAGCACCAGCAGCAGAGAGGGCTGAAAGCTGGGGTAGCAGCTGGTGTGTGTGGCAAAGCTGTGGAGAATAAGGCTAATCAAAGGAAGAACTCTAAGCTTGATCTGGATGTGGTCAAGCAGAGGGATCTACTAAAGACATTCAGAATAATCACTCAGACAAATGGTTTCAGCAGTCTGAACTGTCTGACTGGGAGTAATGCATAAATGAGATCACAGAATAGAGGAGACAGAAGATTTATATGGATGATTAGTTACAACAGGTTATACTTTATTTCAAGGAGCATATTAAATAAGAATAATCTAAACAACACTATTTTTTTCCTCATTTAAAAGCAGGAGGTGTCTATGGTCAAATTTTCATGAAACACAATACGCAATTTCTGATGTGTCAAAGGGCTGAAAACATTTGACTGCAGAATCTCTCCCATAAAAGCTGAATTACTTTAAATATTTTTAGTTATAACTCTCATCATAACTCATCATAACTGACTTCAACCTGGCAACAAATAAAAAAAAATCCCAAAGATATGACTTCTGATTTTATTTTCATATAAATGTAGTATTACAGCAAAAAGTGAAATCTGAGAAAGTCATAGTTGAGCACATCCCATTAATGCCTGTCTGGGAAACAGCAAAGCCATAATCATAGAATGACCTGGGTTGAAATGGATGTTAAGGATCATCTATATCAATCCCCCTGCCATGGGCACAGACATCTGCTACTGGGCCAGGTTCCGCAAAGCCCCATCCAACCTCACCTTGAACAATTCCAGTGATGGGGTACCCACAACCTCTCTGGACAATCTGTTCCAGTGCCTCACCACCCTCACAGTAGAGAATTTTTTTCTCATATCTGATCCAAAATATCTGATCATACATCTTTCAGTGTGAAGTAATTCTTCCATGTCTTATTATATATTAGATACCCATTGACATACCCTTGTAAAAAGTCCCTCTCCATCTTTCATGTACATTCCCTTCAGGTACTGGAAGGCTACAATTATGTCACCCTGAAATCTTCTCTTATCCAGGCTG